>NW_017673519.1:118429-121012 GCF_001879085.1 Nicotiana attenuata | reverse complement strand
TTTCGGGTAAGTAACCCTAGGTATTTTCAGTAGTTTTTCGGGGGTTTTCGGACCTCGTATTTGACGGTCCGATTTACAAAACAAATTATATAGTTTGAGTTCGTGGGTGAATGGGTAATCGGGTTTTGTTCGAACCTCGGGTTTTACCATGTGGGCCCGGGTCGATTTTTGACTTTTGGGAAAAACTTTAGAAAGCCTATTTTCATGCATTAGAATTGATATATTTAGCATGTATTGATATCGTTAAGTAAATTGTGGCTAGATACAAGCGAATTGGTGGTGGAAACAAGAGGTAAAACGGTAGTTGAGGCTTGAATTGTGTTCGTGGCATCGAGGTAAGTGTTTGGTCTAACCTTAGCTTGAGGGATTAGGAGTTGTGTCTTATTCGCTATGTGTTAATTGTTGAGTACGACGTATAGGCATGGTGACGAGTATCTATACGTCGGTGTCAAGCATGCCCGTGAGTCTCATACTATGATGAATGTGACTCCGTTTCATATTATTTATACTTTATATGATGAAATCTATTGTTGAACAAGGCTTGTGGAAGTATTATTGGTAATTGAACATTTTAGAGCGTTGGCTCAAGTTGTGAATTGAGTTGTGGAAGTAATATTGGTAACGGAACATTTTAGAGCGTTGGCTCGAGTTGTGAATTGAGTTGTGGAAGTAATATTGGTAATTGAACATTGTAGAGCGTTGGCTCAAGTTGTGAAGTAAATGTGAAAAAGAGAAGAGGTTTTTGATATTATCTCCCTTGCCGGGATGTTATTGCTTTTGATATTGTTTTCCCTTGCCGGGATATTGTTGTTATGCTATTGTTCCCTTGCCGGGATTCTATTATGATTTTATTGATTCCCTTGCCCGTATTGCTTTGTGATTGTTGTTTGGGTAAGGAAGTGTGTAAAAGCACGAAGGGTGATGCCGTGCATGATATTTGTGAGAGAGTGTTAATGCACGAAGGGTGATGCCGTGCCGATATTGCGAGGTTAAAGCACGAAGGGTGATGCCGTGCCGCACGATGTACAATATCATGCCATGATATGAGTGATAATGCACGAAGGATAATTCCGTGCCATGATTATGTGAGGTAAAAGCACGAAGGGTGATGCCGTGCCGATTATATTGATTCTTATGGTGAGGACGAGAGTAAAAGCACGAAGGGTGATGCCGTGCACTTGTCTTTGATTTCCTGATCCTTGCTGATAATTGAGTTATGGTGTTCTTTACGGTTATTTATTAGTCTTCTATTGCTACTTGATTTCCCCGCAGTATGTTTCCCCCTATCTTTACTTGTACAATTCTGCCTTTATTTTTCCGCTGTATATGATTTAATTGTACAGGTTTATTTGGTAGTCTGGTCCTAGCCTCGTCACTACTTCGCCGAGGTTAGGCTAGGCACTTACCAGCACATGGGGTCGGTTGTGGTGATACTACACTCTGCACTGTGTGCAGATCCCGGTGCTGCAGCTTTTGGACCACAGTGAGGTTGCTGCTTCCAGACCGTTAGGCAACCCGAAGTAGTCGTGTTGGCGTTCGCAGGCCTTGGCATCTCCTTCTATCATTTTCTTTCTGTTTTTACTTATTCAGAGACAGATTCGTGAAATTCTATTCAGACTTTATTTATAGTATTCTTAGACAGTCTGTGAGATCACGACTCCCGAGGGTAGGAAATCCGGGTCGTGACAAGTTGGTATCAGAGCTCTAGGTTGCTTAGGTCTCACAATTCACGGACAAGCTTAGTAGAGTCTGAGGGATCGGTACGGAGACGTCTGTATTTATCTCCCAGAGGCTACAGAGTTAGGAAAAACTTCTCATCTATTCTTTTCTTTCGTGCCATTTGGTTTCTCAATGCTAATTGAACTTCTACTCTGTTCTTTCGCAGATGGCGAGAACACGTGTTTCTTCATCCGCTGATCAGCAGCTCGAGCCCCCAGCGGTAGCATCTACTAGGGGCGGAGGTCGAGGCCATGCTAGGGGCTGATGCAGGGGCAGAGCTCAGCCCAGAGCAGCAGCACCAGTGGCGGAGCCTCAGGTTGAGTTTGACGAGGAGGTTCCAGCCCAGACAGTTCCAGCAGGACCAGCACAGGTCCCAGAGGGGTTCATTGCTACCCCAGTGCTCCAGGATGCTCTGGTCCGTCTAGTGGGCCTTATGGAGAGTGTCACTCGGGCAGGCTTACTTCTGGTAGCACCAGCTTTCTCTCAGGCTGGGGGAGGAGCACAGACTCCCGCTACCCGCACTCCGGAGTAGATGGCTCCCTAGTTTCAGATTCCAGCAGCTCAGCCAGTTAGAGCAGTTCAGCCGGGTGTGGTAGCTCAGACCGGTGAGGGAGCAGCTATGTCTGCCGATGCTTTGTGGAGGTTGGATAGGTTCACCAAGCTGTTCACTACTACTTTTGGTGTTACATCTTCTGAGGATCCCCAGGATTATTTGGACAGCTGTCATGAGGTTCTTTGGAACATGGGGATAGTGGAGACCAATGGGGTCGACTTTGCTGATTTTCGACTGTCTAGATCCGCCAAGACTTGGTGGAGAGATTATTGTTTGGCTAGACTAGCTGGGTCACCGGCTTTGACTAGGGA
>NW_017673519.1:106493-118364 GCF_001879085.1 Nicotiana attenuata | reverse complement strand
GGAGCCATAGCAAAAAGAATCATCGAATTTGGACATCGTATGAGGAAGTTATGCTCATTTTTGTGTCGGGAAAAACTGCTGCTTCTGGCATGGTCGCAATTGCGAACATAACCATCGCAATTGTGATGACCAGTCCGCAATTGCGAACTTTTTGTCGCAAATGCGACCCTTTCCAGCCCCTCTTTGTTCGCAATTGCGAAGGCCTTCTTTGCTTTTGCGAGGGTTCGCAATTGCGAACCCTGGATCGCAAATGCGACATCCGCGGCTTGATTTTAGCTGTGTAACTCGAGTTTTTGCTTCATTTTATCATACTTTGAACCCTAGGTCCGAGAATGAGTGATTTTAAGAGTGGATTTTCATATCAAATCATTGGGTAAGTTCCTCTAACTAATTTTCAATTATATTTTGTGATTATACCTTAGATTTAACATCAAAATTCATGAGAATCTAAAGGAAAATTTGGGGTTTTAAAGAAAAACCTAGAATTTGATATTTTTGGATTTTGACCACGATTTTGGGCATGGAATTGAGAATAAATTATGTATTTGAGTTTGTAAGGTCATGGGTAAACTTTATCTTCGAAAAATTCTGGAATCCGGACACGTGAGCACGAGGGCAATTTTGTCAACTTTTCTTTCGGGGTTAGGAATTGTTACAAATTAGACTATAATGAGTAATTGAACATATATTAATAGATTTATATAATTATTGGCTAGTTTTGGAGCATTTTTGCATCGTTTTGAGTCTTCGAAAGGGCGTGGAATGCCGGTTATGGATCTTCGGAGCGAGGTGAGTCTCCTTTCTAACCTTGTAAGAGGGAATTGTCCCCATAGGTGAAATAATTGATTATGTGCTCCTATTTGCGGGGGCTACGTAGGCACGAGGTGACGAGAGTCCGTGCGTAGCTACTATTATGCCATTGTCCGGGTAGTTAGGGCCCAAAAACATGTTATACTTGGATTATTTATGAACCTATTGATAACTTGAATTGCTTAAATCACCTTGGATTAGTAAATGAATTTGAAAGGAGATTAAACATCATTTTTCCTGAATTGTTAAAAAGAGAAATTGTTTTATTTGGATAAATATTCCCGATAAGTTCTTAATTGACTGGTTGAGCATGTATCTCTATGTGTACCTGTGACGCATGCATGATTCGCGAGCAGGGTATGTGTTTATTTATGGAACGGGCCGAACGCCTCGGCAGATTAAATAGATGCATCTATAGGCGCGCCATCGACCCTCGGCAAGTGCACAGTTTATTTCTGTTGGATCGGGTCGTCGCCTCGGTGTGATTTGCTCTGTTATATTGTTGCTTGAGAAATTTAAAAGTGAATTGTGACCTTTGTGGCTTGATATAAATTGATAAGATAATAAAGAGTAAACCTTGGAAATCCTTGATTATTTATTGAAGAAGTTTACCTGTTTTCTGGCTTCGTGAATTAGGACTGCTATATAAATCCATGATTTCCTCACATTTTTAGTATATTGTCAATTGACCTCTAGTATATTCTAAATCTAACATTCCGTTGGGTGGCATGCTTATATAAAAAAAACGTTGTGAGTTTTGAGGAAACAATTATGATCTGAATAGACTAGACTTGAATCTATATTTACTTTCATGTGATAAAGAAGGGGTGAGGAAAGGTTTGTAATCAAATTAAAGCAATCAAATTCAGGATTTGGGCTCAAATTCAGCCACTATCACAGCAGCTTAAGCTGACCACATGGCCCAGTCGAGTTTCATATATATTCTAGTGGGCACAAAGCAAAGGCCACTAGGAGGGTGAATCCTCAAGTAAATTCACGATAGGTCATAACTATGACCATTTTTTGGCACTGGGCTCCCCAAGTGAAGCCCAAATGACAAAAGGGGTGGGCTAGTCCATTAATTGGCATTTGCATGATTTACGGGCAAATCTAAGTCAGCTGTAACAACATTTAAACACCTAAAGGAAATAATTTAAAATAAATAATTGTAACCTACGGATGATTGTGATGCTTCACTTGACCAAAAAAGAAAAATACACTATAGCACCCTTTCAAGTAGTAGACAAAGAGGTTAAATGATACAGCCAATTTGATACACATATACATACTGTTTACCATATACATAATCATGGCTCAAAAAATCACTAAACCCACCCTTTATTACAGAGTGCCCAAGCTTTCAGACAATCAGGATCTAACTAGAATATAACAGATCCAAGATCAGGGAAATGCCAAAGAGATATAATTTTGCTCAATGCCTTGAATCGCGAATCAAACCAACAGGTGGCTGGATCCACAAGTACTGACCTTCAAAAGACATCTACTGAACCTCACTTATCAAACAACATGAAACAGATTAAAATTTATATAATGTTCTGATGCACACGACTAATGTTTGTTAGAAAAGTGTGCATGTTGAGGTCTAAATTCACATGGAAATCAGTTTCAGTAGAAAAAGAGAAGAGGAAGAGAAACAAACTTAGTTATATGTTAAATGAATCAAGATGAAAACAGATAAGGTCAGCATGGTTTGCTTAGGATGAACAATCATACTTGAAAGAAGGCAGACAGTAAGGTAGTTCACACAAATGCCATTCTTAGAACATCAGATAAAATTCTCAAAGCAAAAATGAGTATTAATATCAGATTTAAATAGGAAAATTCATTCAATATAGGGTGTGATTGCATACCTAATAGTGATCCAAGAACAGCAACAAATGGACCAAGTAAAGGTCAATAAATAGAAATGATTTGGAGCTTAACCCAACAGCAACCAGACAACAACAGCAACTCAGAATACCAACCAGAAAATCGGCCAAAATCAACCAGTTTTAACCAGAAAATCACAGCTAAAGAAACCAGTTTTTTAGAGTGTTTTTGTGTCCATCTTGGTATTTTTCAGAATCAGTATGTATTTTTAGAGTAGTATATCTGTGTGTTTTCAGAACCTTTTTATGCAGAAAATGCTAATGGTTGTGTGTGTGAGTATGAGTGAATGCTTTTTTTATATAGAGTGCCCAAAGATGGCATCAAAATGGAATATTCTAACCTAAATTCTGAAATTTCAGAATAGTACAGCATCTTTTTACAGTTGTCTGTCCTTTTTCCCACCTAATATCAGCATTTTCATACTACGGATGGGGACAGATGTGCAAAATCTAGAACCTTATGATATTTTACCTAGGGTTTGTCCATTCTTACCTTCAAATTAACCTCTTTTAGTTCTGTTTAATACAAATAGCCACCTCAATGACCTAAACTCTAATTTTTAATGCCCAGAATACCCCATTTTCAAATCTCATTGGCCCTTTAGCTTTCATTAATTACAAACAGCTAACAAAAGAACACACAAGTTCGAACAACAGTCTCAAACTAAACATTTCCAACCCCAAACGTCCCCTTAACTATACCCCTCAACTGTCCCATTTAGAAGAATATCAAAAAAACTTATTGAATAAACCTAACCAAAATGTTAAACTGGTTCAATTAACAAAATAATTAACAAGTTAATCCTAAATCCACTGACTTAAACAACTCGATTAAATAATCCAAAACAAAACTAAAACCTAACTGATAATTCAAAACCAGAAGAAAGAAGAGACAAAGTAATGAGAGAAAGAAGAATACACTGATTTTGGCCGGGAATGGGTGGAGATGAAACGATGACAACGACAATCTTTGGCCAGTCAGCGGGGACTCTACTGGAATCTGGCGCGGTTCGAAATGGGCCAAAAAAACTGAGAACAATCGATTGGCATAAATTTTGGCACGAATCGAGCCTTGAAAACCATTAAAATTAGAAAGAAGAATTGATTAGGGTTTTTTTTTATTTCTTTTGGAATCTCATATTTGAAATTAAAGCAAACGGGTGGGGATTTTGGAGAAATTGATAGTGGGATAGTGATGAGGGGAGGCTAGGGATTGTGGGATGAAATTTTGGGGTGGTTTGGAGTATCGCCGCTGCCGTGGGGCAATTTTCGGCGGGTGGCTAGCGGTGGCGATAGAGAGACGAAGAGGGGTCTGTGAGTGTGTTTTGGGGGTAGGGGGGAGTCTATCCGACAGTTATAAGGGAAGAAGGAAATCAGTTGCGCGACGTTTTGTTTAATGGGGGGCTGGACCGGGTAGGCTTTTGGGTCTGGGTGGTGTGGACCAATTTTGGGTATTAAAAACGGGCCAAATTCAAATTAAAACCCCTTTCTTCAATTTCTTTTCTTCTTTGTTTTTTTTTCTTAATTAAAAATTCTAAGTTAAATTCCTAAATTAATCTGAATTGTAAAATTGTGCTAATTATCTAATTATAATAATTATGATAATTACTTGATCCTAAATTAAAAGAGAAAAATCACTAATCTAAAAATTAAAAGGTAAAAAATGTAAAAATGGGCCATTTTTGTGATTTTTATTTTAATAAAATAAATAATTAGCTAATTAATCCTAAAAATATAAAAACAAAAATCTAAATGCAATGCATGGTATTTTTGACATTTTTATGATTTTTTAACAAAATTAAACGTACACAAAATGCAAACAGTTAATAAAATCCTACAAAAATCCTTTAAAAATGGCAAACAATTGGAAAACATCTATTTTCTTTGATTTTATATGAGTATTTTATATAGGACAAAAATCACATGCTCACAGCTGCCCCTCTTTACTCAGAAACACGAAGGATTTTCGGGCAAAGATAAAATGAGCAATTACGAGTGATTTTTTCCCGAACCTTGCTTCGGAGGTTGCCTACATATCCTTGCCTATAAAGGAATCAGGTCAGTGTAGTTCTGGAAGTTTTGGTAGCTGGGACTACCGGGAAATTGTGATTTCACTGATGTTGCTACTGTTTCTGCTTGCTAAGCTCCTTATTACACCGAAATAAAAGATGAAAAGCTAAACTAGCTAAACCTATCAACTATAAGTTACAAGATTCCTATCTATAAATCTTCTAAAGCTTGATCTTGAGTCTTGGCTGGTTCTTCCTGCAGACTCTAATCTGAATCTCGATGCTCGTTAGCTGCAACCGCTGGTTCATTCTTCTCCAGCTTTTCAGATCAAGGCAGGACATGCAAAGCTTGTGACTTCGATCTTATCTTGAGCAGTCCCCATTTTTTCTCCGCTTCTACACTTAGAGTTCACTTCTTTTCTTGTTTTTCTTTCCTTTTATTTGAATCGAGAATTTTTCTTTTGGTCGCCTCGAAACTTGTGCCTCAAGGTAAAAACCTACTCAGGCACCAAAACAAACAAACGAACGAAATTTTTCTGCCCCAGATTTCACTAGAAAAATTTCGTGAGTTATTGTAACAAAATCTAAACTATTTTGTTTATTGAAAGCAATAAAATCGGGATTGTGTATCCCTGAGAAAAAGAGATTAGGGAGTGAAGACCCTATATCCAAAATAAAATCAAATGGGGATCGGAGGCCCCAGGTTGGGAAGATTACCAGGTTATGCTGGAAAAATGACCGGGTTATGCCGCAAGGGTCCTCGGGGTTATGCCGGGGAAGGTCATCGAGTTATGCCGGAAAAGGTCCTCGGGTTATGCCGGGGGGGGGGGGGCACGGGTTATGCTGGGAAAGTCATCAGGTTATGCCAGAAAAAGGTCCTCGGGTTATGCCGGAAAAGTCATCAGGTTATGCCGGAAAAAGGGTCATCGGGTTATGTCGGGGAGATCACCGGGTTATTTCGGGAAAGTCAATGGGTTATGCCGGAAAAGGTCCTTGGGTTATGTCGAGGAGGTCCACGGGTTATGCCGGGAAAGTCATCGGGTTATGCCGGAAAAAGGTCCTCGGGTTATTCCGGGGAGGTCCATGGGTTATGCTGGGAAAGTCATCGGGCTATGCCGGAAAAAGGTCCTCGGGTTATGCCGGGGAGGTCCACGGGTTATGCCGGAAAAGTCATCGGGTTATGTCGGAAAAAGGTCCTCGGGTTATGCCGAGGAGGTCCGCGGGTTATGCCGGGAAAGTCATCGGTTTATGTCGGGAATCAACTAGGGAGTGGAACCCTATACTGGAAAAGACTACCAGGTTATGCTGGCAGCGACTAGGGAATGGGATCCTATGTTGGAAAAATGTAGTTAGAGGTTGGGGACCCTAGGCTACCATGATTTTGAATCTTTTTCTTCTTTTCACCTACTTCTTTCTTTTCTTTTAACTTCCTTATTCTTTTTTCTTTTCTTTTTTTTACTTCATTTTATTTAGGAGAATGAATGAAGATTTTAAAGGGACTTCTCTTTTCAGGTCACTTTTGCTACAGAATAGTCTTGGTTTCTGCGTGCATTATTTTTTATTGCACCTGGTTCTTGCAGGGTTGTTTTGGACCGCACCTGTTTTCCTGTTTTTAAATCAAAGAACAATTCGTTAGTTTGAAATGGTGGTTGGTTTTGCGGCCTTGATTGTTTTGATCATTTGATCCCGGCCCAATTCTTTCGATGAAAATCTCCATTGCTCGCAAGCTTTCTGGAAATCGGTTTCTTTTCTAAACCCAGGGATCTTGACTTTCCAAAATTTCACATGATGGTTAACCCGTGTGGGGCTTTGGCCTTTTCATCTTATTTTTCCTTGATGGGCACTTGACTTTGGATTTTTTTCCTTTTCAATAATTTTGACTGTGGAGCATCGGCCATCATGGCCAGTTAAGATCGACTTGATGCACCTGTTGAGGCTGGGTGCTNTGCCATCCTTCTTTGTATAGTTTAGAGGAGGATTAACCGAAAGGGATTACAAAGAAAGTAAACAAAGGACAGGATAATGAATTTAAACAAGAAGTGTCCCTTTCGAGGAAAGGAAAGAAGGACTTATCTGGAGTGCCCTGCAGACTTCAATA
The DNA here is from genome assembly GCF_001879085.1 of Nicotiana attenuata. NCBI lineage: Eukaryota > Viridiplantae > Streptophyta > Magnoliopsida > Solanales > Solanaceae > Nicotiana > Nicotiana attenuata. The sequence goes on along the minus strand of NW_017673519.1, from coordinate 111,558 downwards.
GACATGACATGCTTCTTGGACTGGATACCCAATCTGCGTAACCATCCAATCTCATGAAGACCTTTCGTAATTCATATCTCAAAACTGAGAAACCTTGCCAGGACTCTTATCAGTGCCGATGTTTGTAAGTGATTCCCTTTTTCGATCAGTAGCGCCCTTTGCGGGTTTTCACCAACTCACCTCTCTCATTTCTCTTCTCGCTGTTGCCTTATAGTTTTCTTTGCGAGTCACTAACAAGACTCTCTCATTTTTAATTTCTCTGCTCACCATCGCCTTACGGTGCCTGTGTGGGTTTTCACTAATAAGACCCTCTCATTTTATTTCTCTCATTTGATTGTATCAGATCTGAGTAACCAACATCTTCCTATTTTGAACATCTTCACCGATTGATCAGAAGGACTTGAACAGGATTTAGGGTAAAAAAGTTTGGATTGAATTACAACTTTGGAACCTTTCTGGCGAATCGTTGCCGAACCATTATAACTTTTGCCCCTAGTTTCAACTTTGAAGGGGAATGTGGATTTTTATTTTGGTGTGACTGAACCCCAGAGAGAGGCTGCCTATGTATCCTTTTCGGAATCAAGTCGAACGTAGCTCGGGGAACTTTGTTTTTGATTTTCTTTTATTTTTCTGTTTTGTTTTGTTTTCTTTTTCTTTCTTTTTCCTTTCCTTTTCACCTTTTTTTCATTTTTTTTCATTTCATTTTCTTTGTCTTTTCTTCCCTTTTTTTGCATCTTTCTTTTTTCTTCTTTTTTTTTTAATTTCTTTTTTCATTCATTTTATTTTTCTCAATAATAAGTTCCAAGTTCCAAAGAGGGTAATCAAATAATGGGAGTCGGCTCAAAGGGTTTGCAAAGGGTTGATAGTGTTTGGGTAGCGAGAATAAAGGCCTTCTTCATCCCAACCGGAGAATATTTATGTTATATAGAGGATCCAACATAGTACCTTTTGGCTGCATTTGCATTAACAGTTGTTTCAGGACATTTCCTTCGATATTTTCCAGGTACAACGCTCTCTTTTGGCAGTAATCTTGTTGCAATTTATGGACCTTTCCAATGTGGAACCAATTTTTCTTCAGTTGTTCCGATTCTTTGCTTTATTTCCTTAAACTTATCTTCATTGCAATATAATTCTTGATTCATTATTTCGAAGTCTGACATCATTTTAGGATCTGGGCATAAAGTCCGCAAGCATGTCATGCTATTGAAATTTTCATTTAACAGAACTGAAAAGAGAATAAGAAAAGTGAGAAGATTAAGAAAAGAGACATTCCTGGACAATGAAATATTAATTTCATTTGATTTTTTTTTTGAAGATAGAAGGGTTTACATTGGAAAGTAAGACAATAAAGTAAAATATCCGGATCACACCCTGAGATAATACGGACGCAGAAATGATAGCAAGACTGGCTACTGAGACTCCCGTCTGATGGGGAACTTTCATGTTTGGCGACCGTTTTTTGGCTTTTCTTCTGTCTCGGCAATGGCTGCAACGGCCTTCAGTGCCGGATCAAATTCCTCATCTTCACAAATCATTCCAACTATTGGCCCAATAATGTAGGCAGGCAACAGATTGTTCATCACATCAGGAGCTTCTTCATCCCGAAAAATAATTCTTTCAGCTTCAATCAAATCTTCAACTGCCCTTTTGAGGGTCCAACAGTCCTCTGTACTGTGTCCCACTGCTCCAGAGTGGTATTCACATCTACCATCAGCTAGGTGCGTTGGGGACTCAGGGTTCGGCTGGCTTGGGGCCACTGGCTGCAATAGATTTAGCCTGATTAGCTTTTGGAACAAGCTTGAATACGATTCACCAATAAGGGTGAACTGATTCTATCTGAAAGGCTTTCTTGTATTGGAGATCATTTGGTTGAGGATTGTGTTGGAGGTCATTTGGTTGAGGATTATATGGAACTTGGTAAGGATGGGCATTTCTGGGAGGTGGAGCTCGGTTTTGAATGTTGTGGCCGCGTGTAAGGTTGCGCGTTCATCACCGCATAGGGAGGCGGTGACACGGTATAAGCAGCATTTTGAAGGGGATAATAGTGTTGAGGGACCTCAGGAAGCATATATGATTGACTGAATGACCTGCGGGCCCCCCTCGAGCTTGAAACCATCATGGCTCCCTCTTCACTCCTAGTTCTGTTCATCAAACCCTCCGAACCATTCTGAGCAGCCTGTGATGTGGCCTTAAAAGCAGCATGACTCAAGATTCGACCTGTTTTTAAACCGCTTTCAACCATTTCTCCAATTTTGATAGCCTCAGCGAACGACTTACCCATAGCGGACATCATGTTCTGGAAGTAGTCCGCCTCTTGGGCCTGTAGAAAGACCGTGATCATTTCAATTTTGTACATTGGAGGCTTTACCCTGGCAGCTTGTTCACGCCATTTGACAGCATATTCGTGGAAGCTTTCCGCCGTTTCTTTTTCAAATTGGACAAAGAGTTTCTGTCGGGGGCGATGTCCACATTATACTGGAACTGGCGGACAAAATCTCGGGCCATATCGTCCCACACATGCCAATGAGTAATTTCTTGATCCGTATACCACTCAAAAGCGATTCTGGTGAGGCTTTCCCCAAAATAGGCCATTAGCAGCTCCTCTTTTCCACCAGCACCTCTCAACTGGTTACAGTATCGTTTCAGGTGAGCGACCGGGTCTCCATGCCCGTCGTACTTTTCAAATTTTGGCATCTTTAAACCAGCTGGCAAGTGGACATGGGGAAACATACAGAGGTCAAAGTATGAGACACTCCTTTGGCCACTCAGACCTTGCATGTTTTTCAGGCTTTGTTCCAGGCTCTTCATCTTCCGAGCCATTTCCTCTTGCTTGGGATTTTTAACAACCTTTTCTTTCTCCACCGGGAGATCATATTGCGGAGGTTGGGTGAAAGAGTAAGGGGTGACATATGTTATTTCTTATTGAAGCTATGGACCCTGAAAGGTGAACATTGGAGGCTTAACATACGGCCGTGGTAAAGTTGGTTGTGCTCTGGTGTAGACTGGTGCTGCAGAGAACAATATTGGAGGTGCCCTGGAAACTGGCGCCTGGGGGCGAACCACATAAGGCATGCCAGGAACATTGAACGGCATTGGAGGGTGCCCGCATGGGATGAGCGGGTTGGGCACAGGGGCGTTGGTAACCTCACCTGACCTGGGGATCAACTCAGGGAACCTAGGGATTGCACTTGGCGGTTCCCTACCATTAGACCAGGCGTCCCACATTTCCAATACGCGGAGACGCAATATCCTATTCTCTTCAGCAGCTACTGATTCTAGTTTTGGGATAGCCGGTGCTCGGCTATCCTCAGGATTGATGATTTGGAGATGGCTATTAGAGGCCATAGGAACCTTTCCTTTGGATCTTGTGAAGTAAGGATGGGAAGCCAGAATACCAACAAAACCAACCACCTGAACAGAACCCGGCTAATTTGCACATCCAACAACCTTGTTAGTTTTGAGACGCTTAACAGATAGGAAATCGCACATTGGGATGCAATGCACCTAAACAGTTAAACGTTTTTACTATGTGTTTGAACGAGTTGCATGTTTCATCCCGGCCTTAACTATCCTTTTTAAATCTGCACCCCTTTTCTTCATTTCTGTCTCTCTTTGATCACTCTTGATTTTTTTTCTCATTTTGTTTCTGTCGCTCTTTTATTTCTTGGCACTCTCTTTTGTTTTTTGTTTTTGCCACTCTTCTATTTTTTTGTCACTCTCTTTTTTACTTTTTCCTTTTTTCTTTTTTTCTTTTTTTTTCACTCTTTTCTTTCCCTTTTTTTCACTCAATTTTTCTTTTTTTTTTTCAGTTTATTTGTCACTCAATTAATTTTATGGCTATGATTGAATCCGATGAGGATTGCCTACGTATCATGACGCCGCATGAATCAGATCTTGCGTAGTTCGGGAAGATTGAGAATGGAGTAAATAAGCTAATTCTTTTTTCTTATTTGCTTACTTTTTATAAAACTCCGACCATGAAAGCTTTAAGAAAAAGAAAAATATTCTTTTTAAAAAAAAAAGAAATTTTCTTTTTTTTTCTTTTTTGGAATTTCGAAAGAAATTCTTTAAAAGAAGAAAGGAAATATTTTTTTGGATTTTTGATTTTGATTTTGATTTTATTTTTTGAAAGAAAGACTTCTAAAAATTCCTATTCTTTTGATTTGAACTTTGGGAATTTCAAAAGTGAAAGAAAAATATTTTTGTTTGAATTTTCATTTATTTTCTCTTTTTCTAAAGGAGAAAGAAAATATTTTTTGGATTTTGGATGTTGCCTCATAATTTTCGAAAGAGGGACTTTTAAGAAAAAAATTTGGATTTTTGAGTTTTTTTTTAATTTATTTATTACAAAAGTACTTCTAAAGAAAAACGACAATATTTTGGACTTCAATTTTTTCAATGAATTTTTTTTGACTGATATTTACAAAATAAAGACTTCTAAAGAAGGAAAGAATATTTTTGGATTTTTTGTTTCCGATTTTTTTTTATTTAAATTTTTGGGAAAAATCAAAATAAGGGAAACCCGTATTTTGGATTTTGATTTTGATTGATTCTCTTTTTTTCTTTTTCCATATGAAAGACTTCAGAAAGAAGGAAACTATTTTTTGAGTTTTAAATTTTTTTTTTTGAATTTTCTAAGGAAATGCTTCTAAAGAAAGAATTAAAAGAAAATATTTTTAGATTTTTTAAAAATTGGGGCCGAAACCGATGAGGTTTGCCTACGTATTTCACATCCGGTGAGAATCAGACCCGCGTAGTTCGATCAGTTTTGACGGAACAAGGGAAACATGGCACTTGAAAATTTTGGCTCATTTTGAAATAACTTTTTTTTCCAGAGTTTTGGCGGAGTTTCAAGATTTTCAAGCACACACCTCACTGCTTGTTTTTTTTCTTTCTTTTTTTTTTTGATTTTTTTCTTTCCCTATTCTAGAAGCCGGTCAACATGCAAGCCGGATCAAACAAATGCGCAAGTAGCACGTAAGATGCATCAGGATGGTCTTTTAATTTTTGGGTACACTTGTCCTAGACGGACCCGTAACCCCTGTGTTGAGTCCCCAAACGTGAA
>NW_017673519.1:102309-106471 GCF_001879085.1 Nicotiana attenuata | reverse complement strand
TCATTTCAGCAAAGCCCTCCTTATGGAAGAATAGTCGAGGTGTTATGTGGTTGTTAGCTATTCCGTGTAATGATGTATTCCGCCGTGCGAGTTGTGAGACGGCTTAGTGAATTGCTTATGTGATGAGGATCCGCGTAGAAATGATGTTATATGAGCAAATGGCTCTTGAGATTCAGATTGTGTATCGCAACTCAGTTGTGCTTGAACTTTGTAGCTCATAGCGCTATGTGTCCCCTCAGGGATGGTGTTATGCACTTAGTGTGCTTGTGACCGAAGTTTGATATTTCATTGTAATGAGCAAATTTAGCTCGATGTGCATCTCCTTATGTGAGATCTATGTGTGGGTCGGGCGGCACGCCGCCAGGGGTATGTTATTTGGATCGGGTTGCGTGCCGCAACAGTGTGATGTTTAGTATAGTTTTCTATATGCTATTTTTGTATGTCTCGCTTCCTATTTTCTAAGGAAAGTCCGTATTAGTGCGGGAGTTAGGTAATTCCTTCCAGAGTTCGTTTTCCTTTGTATCGCGTTTGAATTGGTGGCCTATTGGCACGTTGTGGCATCATATGAGACTTTTGATTATGTCCGGGGTGGCTTATTGCCTGAGCGGTTCGTACTGGGTGAGATGGAATCATTGGATTCAGGACCAGTGCAATCTGACTATATGGAATATATTAAGGAGCAAAGATCACGATTTGGTTCAGAATATGGTAATGTTTCTTGTCAGAAGTATAGACTCAATGATGGGTTGACTCGGCAGTTGATTATGAATTTCTGCACATCTCTTCCGTTGTGGTGGCATTATAAGAGTTAGAGTAAGACCTGTGTATGTCATGGGGTGCAATGGGAGCATCAGATTCGTGGAATTTCGACTAAGTTGATCAGAAAGTGTTATTGTGGTCCGGTGAGTAAAGTGATGCTAGGTGTGAATTCAGCAAAGTTATGCAGCCATGTTTGGGTACAGCGTGTAGGGATTGATGTGATGATCTTTGTTGGAAACAGGTCGGGCATAGAACTCCGGATGTTGGAATTGGGCTTTAAGGCGTATCGGCTTGAATAAAAGAGAATATCTTCAGAATTGATCGAGCTAATGTGCTCAACTGAGTTGTGGTAGCACGGGAAAGTGCATGAGAAGTTAACCAATGATTTCAGAATACTTCAGTGTAGTTCTCAGCACGTTCGAGGACGAACATATATTTAAGTGGGAGAGAATGTAACGACCCGACCGGTCGTTTTGAGTTCTAGCGCTCCGTTCAGCAGCCTGAGGTCGTGAGCAGCTTCATTTCAGGTATTGTGACTTGTGCGCGTGGTCGGAATTGAATTTCGGGAAATCCAGAGTTGATTTGGAAAGAGAATTCTCATTTCGGAAGGTTAAAGTTGAAAGAATGAACTAGGATTGGAATTTTGAGTAAACGACCTCGGAATCGGGATCTGAAGGTTCCAGCAGGTTCGTATGATGATTTCGGACTTGGGCGTATGCCCGGATCGGGTTTTGGATAACCCGGGAGCGTTTTGGCGCCTATAGTGGAAGTTAGCATTTTTGAAGAAATTTCATAAGTTTGTCTTGAAGTGCATTTCAGTGTTATCGATGTCCGTTTGGGATTCCGAGTCTGTGAATAGCTCCGTATGGTGATTCTGAAGTTGGGAGCGCGATCGGAAGTGAATTCGGAGGTCCGTAGGTCATTTTGGAGCCATTTGGCTAAACATAGAAATTTGAAGGTTTTTGAAAAGTTTGACCGGAAGTGGACTTTTTGATATCGGGGTCGGAATTCGATTCCGAAAGTTGGAGTAGGTCCGTAATGTCGAATTTGACTTGTGTGCAAAATTTGAGGTCAATCGGACGTGATTTGATAGGTTTAAGCATCGAAAGTAGAAGTTGGAAGTTCTAAAGTTCATAAAACTTGGATTGGGGGTTGATTCATGATTTTAGCGTTGTTTGTTGTGATTTGAGGCCTCGAGCAAGTCCGTAATGTATTTTGGGACTCGTTGGTGTGATTGGTCGGGGTCCCGGGGGCCTCGGGTGTGTTTCGGGTTGTATCACGCTCTTATTTGATATTTCAATGTCGTTTCTTTGGACATAAAGGAGTACCATATTAAGCAAATGAGCTCCAAATTTAGTTTTTATTGAACCATTAGATCCGTATCCTAATTACGGAGCCATAGCAAAAAGAATCATCGAATTTGGACATCGTATGAGGAAATTATGCTCATTTTTGTGTCGGGAAAAACTGCTGCTTCTGTTATGGTCGCAATTGCGAACATAACCATCGCAATTGCGATGCCCAGTTCGCAATTGCGAACTTTTTGTCGCAAATGCGACCCTTTCCAGCCCGTCTTTGTTCGTAATTGTGAAGGCCTTCTTCGCTTTTGCGAAGGTTCGCAATTGCGAACCTTGGATCGCAAATTCGACATTCGCGGCTTGATTTTAGCTGTGTAACTCGAGTTTTTGCTTCATTTTATCATACTTTGAACCCTAGGTCCGAGAATGAGTGATTTTAAGAGTGGATTTTCATATCAAATCATTGGGTAAGTTCCTCTAACTAATTTTCAATTATATTTTGTGATTATACCTTAGATTTAACATCAAAATTCATGAGAATCTAAAGGAAAATTTGGGGTTTTAAAGAAAAACCTAGAATTTGATATTTTTGGATTTTGACCACGATTTTGGGCATGGAATTGAGAATAAATTATATATTTGAGTTCGTAAGGTCATGGGTAAACTTTATCTTCGGAAAATTCTGGAATCCGGACACGTGGGCCCGAAGGAAATTTTGTCTACTTTTCGTTCGGGGTTAGGAATTGTTACAAATTAGACAATAGTGAGTAATTGAACATATATTAATGGATTTAATTATTGGCTAGTTTTGGAGCATTTTTGCATCGATTTGAGTCTTCGAAAGGGCGTAGAATGCCAGTTATGGATCTTTGGAGCGAGGTGAGTCTCCTTTCTAACCTTGTAAGAGGGAATTGTCCCCATAGGTGAAATAATTGATTATGTGCTCCTATTTGCGGGGGCTACGTACGCACGAGGTGACGAGAGTCCGTGCGTAGCTACTATTATGCCATTGTCCGGGTAGTTAGGGCCCAAAAGCATGTTATACTTGGATTATTTCTGAACCTATTGATAGCTTGAATTGCTTAAATCACCTTGGATTAGTAAATGAATTTTAAAGGAGATTAAACATCTTTTTTCCTGAATTGTTAAAAAGAGAAATTGTTTTATTTGGATAAATATTCCCGATAAGTTCTTAATTGACTGGTTGAGCATGTATCTCTATGTGTACCTGCGTCGCATGCATGATTCACGAGCAGGGTATGTGTTTATTTATGGAACGGGCCGAACACCTTGGCAGATTAAATAGATGCATCTATAGGCGCGCCGTCGACCCCCGGCAAGTGCACAGTTTATTTCTGTTGGATCGGGTCGTCGCCTCGGATTGATTTGTGCATGTTATATTGTTGGTTGAGAAATTTAAATGTGAATTGTGCCCTTTGTGGCTTGATATAAATTGATAAGATAATAAAGAGTAAACCTTGGAAATCCTTGATTATTTGTTGAAGGAGTTTACCTATTTTCTGGCTTCGTGAATTAGGACTGCTATATAAATCCATGATTTTCTCATATTTTTAGTATATTGTCAATTGACCTCTAGTAAGTGTCGAAGTTGACCATCTCGTCTCTACTTCTTCGAGATTAGACGGGATACTCATTGAATACTTGTTTACGTACTCATACTACACTTCTGTGCATTTTTGTTGCACAGGTATATTTATCTCTAGCAGCCCACTGGGCATAGCAGCACGGATGATTCGGGGACTAGGTGAGTTGCATTATTCGAGGCGGCCCGCAGCTAGTAAAGTCCCTTCCAGCAAATTGTATTTTCTTTCTGTCCACTGTATTCGGGACGGATGTTGTATTGTATTTTATTTCCATATCAATAGATGCTCATGCACTTGTGACACCGGGTTCTGGGATGGTTTTTTTAAGTATTCTTGTATTGATTGCTAGCATTTAAGTTGAATTGAAGCAGTTATCTTTTTACTTATGAAATTTAAAGAAAAATCTTAGTTTCAAATTGTAAATTGGAGTTTAATAGTATTGGTTGGCTTGCCTGACAGCGGTGTCCGGCGCTATCGCGACCCTTAATGGTATTTTGGGTC
>NW_017673519.1:61331-102284 GCF_001879085.1 Nicotiana attenuata | reverse complement strand
CTGTCACTCAAATTAATTTTGGCTATGATTGAATCTCGATGAGGATTGCCTACGTATCATGACGCCGCATGAATCAGATCTTGCGTAGTTCGGGAAGATTGAAATGGAGTAAATAAGCTAATTCTTTTTTCTTATTTGCTTACTTTTTATAAAACTTCCGACCATGAAAGCTTTAAGAAAAAGAAAAATATTCTTTTAAAAAAAAAGAAATTTTTCTTTTTTTTTCTTTTTTGGAATTCGAAAGAAATTCTTTAAAAGAAGAAAGGAAATATTTTTTTTGGATTTTGATTTTGATTTGATTTTATTTTTTGAAAGAAAGACTTCTAAAATTCCTATTCTTTGATTTGAACTTTGGGAATTCAAAAGTGAAAGAAAAATATTTTTGTTTGAATTTTCATTTATTTTCTCTCTTTTCTAAAGGAGAAAGAAAATATTTTTTGGATTTTTGGATGTTGCCTCATAATTTTCGAAAGAAGGGACTTTTAAGAAAAAAATTTGATTTTTGAGTTTTTTTTTAATTATTTATTACAAAAGTACTTCTAAAGAAAAAACACAATATTTTGGACTTCAATTTTTTCAATGAATTTTTTTGACTGATATTTACAAAATAAAGACTTCTAAAGAAGGAAAGAATATTTTTGGATTTTTTGTTTTCGCATTTTTTTTATTTAAATTTTTTGGAAAAATCAAAATAAGGGAAACCCGTATTTTGGATTTTGATTTTGATGATTCTCTTTTTTCTTTTTCCATATGAAAGACTTCAGAAAGAAGAAACTATTTTTTGAGTTTTAAATTTTTTTTTTTGAATTTTCTAAGGAAATGCTTCTAAAGAAAGAATTAAAAGAAAATATTTTTAGATTTTTTAAAAATTGGGGCCGAAACCGATGAGGTTTGCCTACGTATTTCACATCCGGTGAGAATCAGACCCGCGTAGTCGATCAGTTTTGACGGAACAAGGGAAACATGGCACTTTGAAAATTTGGCTCATTTTGAAATAACTTTTTTTTCCAGAGTTTTGGCGGAGTTTCAAGATTTTCAAGCACACACCTCACTGCTTGTTTTTTTTCTTTCTTTTTTTTTTTGATTTTTCTTTCCCTATTCTAGAAGCCGGTCAACATGCAAGCCGGATACAACAAATGCGCAAGTAGCACGTAAGATGCATCAGGATGGTCTTTTAATTTTGGGTACACCTGTCCTAGACGGACCCAACCCCTGTGTTGAGTCCCCAAAGTGAAATGCACGTGATGCAAACAAGCTTCACTCTAGAGGATCTGGCATGAGGCTATGTTATTCTAGGTTAAAACTTGGTGTATTGTTCTAGACCTGGTTTACCGAGCGGCGACTCGAGCCGAGGGGGCCTACGTACCGGGAACCAAAAGGCCATCCAGCTTTGTAACTGATCCGATCCTCGTTCTAAGTTAGGGTATGACACTAACAGAAAAGAAGCCATGCCAGCGTGCACTTCCCAGAAGATTAGAAGAGAGGGGTTTCGCAGCAGTTTATATACAGTTCAAATAATATCAAAGCAGTAAAAAGCGGCATTTAGCACATAGGCCCAAACATGTAATAAAAATCAGATAATAAATAAAAGCCAATTATAAAAGTTACTCTAAGCTCGAATTTTTGAACCTGAACCGGACGTTCTGGGTTTTTGATTCCCAGTAGAGTCGCCAGAGTTGTCACGCCTCCTTTTTACCACCTGAGGGTAGTATAAGGGAGTTTTTCCAATTCAAGTGATATTAATCGAAATGAGATTATTTATATTAATTTTATCAGAGTCGCCACTTGGAATAGCTTATTTGGTGTCCCAAGTCACCGTTTATTTTAAAATCCCAAACGAGGAAATTTCGACTTTATTTTAAAGTCTGCGAACCAGAAATTCTTAGTTAAGGAATTCTGTTAACCCGGGAGAAGGTGTTAGGCATTCCCGGGTTCCGTGGTTCTAGCACGTCGCTTTAACTATTAATAATTGGCATGTCATCTGATTTACTACATGTTTTTACCTATTGTGCATTTTTTAGCTTTATAACCGCTTTGAATTATTTTATGAAATTAATCTGGAACAAGTTTATGATTGTCGTACACTTGTTTGTTTGATACACATCGCGGAATCATGTCACGGGAATCGTACCCACGATCTACAACATATTTAATTTATTATAGTTATTAGAAAGTTATGGCTTGGGTCACATAAATATACCTCCGGATTGGAAAATTAGGTATCATAACTACGTACCGGGAATCGTACCCGTAGCTATGATGATTTTATTATGAACCGCGCTAAAGCAAGCTACGAATGTTTAAAAAAATGTTTTTTATGCTAATGTGAGGGCCACAGATTAAGTGATTCGATTGTGAATGGCACGCCTCGATTTATTTTAGAAGATTTGTACTTAATTAAAGCAAAACTGTGGATGTTCATATTTAAAAACTAATTTGAAATTAGATATGTAACGACCCGACCGGTCGTTTTGAGTTCTAGCGCTCCGTTCAACAGCCTGAGTCGTTGAGCAGCTTCATTTCAGGTATTGTGACTTGTGCGCGTGGTCGGAATTGAATTTCGGGAAATCCAGAGTTGATTTGGAAAGAGAATTCTCATTTCGGAAGCTTAAAGTTGAAAGAATGAACTAGGATTGGAATTTTGAGTAAACAACCTCGAATCGGGATCTGAAAGTTCCAGCAGGTTCGTTATGATGATTTCGGACTTGGGCGTATGCCCGAATCTGGTTTTGGATAACCCGGGAGCGTTTTGGCGCCTATAGTGGAAGTTAGCATTTTTGAAGAAATTTCATAAGTTTGTCTTGAAGTGCATTTCAGTTGTTATCGATGGCCGTTTGGGATTCCGAGTTCTGTGAATAGCTCTGTATGGTGATTCTGAAGTTGGGAGCGCGATCGGAAGTGAATTCGGAGGTCCGTAGGTCATTTTGGAGCCATTTGGCTAAACATAGAAATTTGAAGGTTTTTGAAAAGTTTGACCGAAGTGGACTTTTGATATCTCGGGGTCGGAATTCGATTCCGAAAGTTGGAGTAGGTCCGTAATGCGAATTTGACTTGTGTGCAAAATTGAGGTCAATCGGACGTGATTTGATAGGTTTAAGCATCGAAAGTAGAAGTTGGAATTCTAAAGTTCATAAAAACTGATTGGGGGTTGATTCATGATTTTAGCGTTGTTTGTTGTTGATTTGAGGCCTCGAGCAAGTCCGTAATGTATTTTGGGACTCGTTGGTGTGATGTCGGGGTCCCGGGGGCCTCGGTGTGTTTCGGGTTGTATCACGCTCTTATTTGATATTTCAATGTCGTTTCTTTGGACATAAAGGAGTACCATATTAAGCAAATGAGCTCCAAATTTAGTTCTTTATTGAACCAATAGATCCGTATCTCTAATTACGGAGCCATAGCAAAAAGAATCATCGAATTTGGACATCGTATGAGGAAATTATGCTCATTTTTGTGTCGGGAAAAACTGCTGCTTCTGTTATGGTCGCAATTGCGAACATAACCATCGCAATTGCGATGGCCCAGTTCGCAATTGCGAACTTTTTGTCGCAAATGCGACCCTTTCCAGCCCGTCTTTGTTCGTAATTGTGAAGGCTTCTTTCGCTTTGCGAAGGTTCGCAATTGCGAACCTTGGATCGCAAATTCGACATTCGCGGCTTGATTTTGCTGTGTAACTCGAGTTTTTGCTTCATTTTATCATACTTTGAACCCTAGGTCCGAGAATGAGTGATTTTAAGAGTGGATTTTCATCAAATCATTGGGTAAGTTCCTCTAACTAATTTTCAATTATTATTTTTGTATTACCTTAGATTTAACATCAAAATTCATGAGAATCTAAAGGAAAATTGGGGTTTTAAAGAAAAACCTAGAATTTGATATTTTTGGATTTTGACCACGATTTTGGGCATGGAATTGAGAATAAATTATGTATTTGAGTTTGTAAGGTCATGGGTAAACTTTATCTTCGAAAATCTTGGAATCCGGACACGTGAGCACGAGGGCAATTTTGTCAACTTTTCTTTCGGGTTAGGAATTGTTACAAATTAGACTATAATGAGTAATTGAACATATATTAATGGATTTATATAATTATTGGCTAGTTTTGGAGCATTTTTGCATCGTTTTGAGTCTTCGAAAGGGCGTGATGCCGGTTATGGATCTTCGGAGCGAGGTGAGTCTCCTTTCTAACCTTGTAAGAGGGAATTGTCCCCATTAGGTGAAATAATTGATTATGTGCTCCTATTTGCGGGGGCTACGTACGCACGAGGTGACGAGAGTCCGTGCGTAGCTACTTATATGCCATTGTCCGGGTATGTTAGGGCCCAAAAACATGTTATACTTGGATTATTTATGAACCTATTGATAACTTGAATTGCTTAAATCACCTTGATTAGTAAATGAATTTGAAAGGAGATTAAACATCATTTTTCCTGAATTGTTAAAAAGAGAGATTGTTTTTATTTGGATACATATTCCGATAAGTTCTTAATTGACTGGTTGAGCATGTATCTCTATGTGTACCTGTGACGCCATGCATGATTCGCGAGCAGGGTATGTGTTTATTATGGAACGGGCCGAACGCCTCGGCAGATTAAATAGATGCATCTATAGCGCGGCATCGACCCTCGGCAAGTGCACAGTTTATTTCTGTTGGATCGGGTCGTCGCCTCGGTGTGATTTGCTCTGTTATATTGTTGCTTGAGAAATTTAAAAGTGAATTGTGACCTTTGTGGCTTGATATAAATTGATAAGATAATAAAGAGTAAACCTTGAAATCCTTGATTATTTATTGAAGAAGTTTACCTGTTTTCTGGCTTCGTGAATTAGGACTGCTATATAAATCCATGATTTCCTCACATTTTTAGTATATTGTCAATTGACCTCTAGTATATTCTAAATCTAACATTCCGTTGGGTGGCATGCTATATAAAAAAAAACGTTGTGAGTTTTGAGGAAACAATTATGATCGAATAGACTAGACTTGAATCTATATTTACTTTCATGTGATAAAGAAGGGGTGAGGAAGGTTTGTAATCAAATTAAAGCAATCAAATTCAGGATTTGGGCTCAAATTCAGCCACTATCACAGCAGCTTAGCTGACCACATGGCCCAGTCGAGTTTCATATATATTTCTAGTGGGCACAAAGCAAAGGCCACTAGGAGGGTGAATCCTCAAGTAAATTCACGATAGGTTATAACTATGACCATTTTTTGGCACTGGGCTCCCCAAGTGAAGCCCAAATGACAAAAGGGGTGGGCTAGTCCATTAATTGGCATTTGCATGATTTACGGGCAAATCTAAGTCAGCTGTAACAACATTTAAACACCTAAAGGAAATAATTTAAAATAAATAATTGTAACCTACGGATGATTGTTGATGCTTCACTTGACAAAAAAGAAAAATACACTATAGCACCCTTTCAAGTAGTAGACAAAGAGGTTAAATGATACAGCCAATTTGATACACATATACATACTGTTTACCATATACATAATCATGGCTCAAAAAATCACTAAACCCACCCTTATTACAAGAGTCCCAAGCTTTCAGACAATCAGGATCTAACTAGAATATAAACAGATCCAAGATCAGGGAAAATGCCAAAGAGATATAATTTGCTCAATGCCTTGAATCGCGAAATCAAACCAACAGGTGGCTGGATCCACAAGTACTGACCTTCAAAAGACATCTACTGAACCTCACTTATCAAACAACATGAAACAGATTAAAATTTATATAATGTTCTGATGCACACGACTAATGTTTGTTAGAAAAGTATGCATGTTGAGGTCTAAATTCACATGGAAATCAGTTTCAGTAGAAAAAAGAAGGAAGAGGAAACAGAGAAAGCAAAACTTAGTTATATGTTAAATGAATCAAGATGAAAACAGATAAGGTCAGCATGGTTTGCTTAGGATGAACAATCATACTTGAAAGAAGGCAGACAGTAAGGTAGTTCACACAAATGCCATTCTTAGAACATCAGATAAAATTCTCAAAGCAAAAATGAGTATAAAGATCAGATTTAAATAGGAAAATTCATTCAATATAGGGTGTGATTACAAACCTAATAGTGATCCAAAAACAGCAACAAATGGACCAAGTAAAGGTCAATAAATAGAAGTGATTTGGAGCTTAACCCAACAGCAACCAGACAACAACAACAACAACTCAAAATACCAACCAGAAAATAGGCCAAAATCAACCAGTTTTAACCAGAAAACCACAGCTAAAGAAACCAGTTTTTTTAGAGTGTTTTTGTGTCCATCTTGGTATTTTTCAGAATCAGTATGTATTTTTAGAGCAGTATATCTGTGTGTTTTCAGAACCTTTTTGTGCCAAAAATGTTGATGGTTGTGTGTGTGAGTATGAGTGAATGTTTTCTTTATATAGAGTGCCCAAAGATGGCATCAAAATGGAATATTCTAACATAAATTCTGAAATTTCAGAATAGTACAACATCTTTTTACATCTGTCTGTCCTTTTTCCCACCCAATATCAGCATTTTCATGCTAAGGAATGGAACAGATGTGCAAAATCTAGAACCTTCTGATATTTTACCTAGGGATTGTCCATTCTTACCTTCAAATTAACCTCTTTTAGTTCTGTTTAATACAAGTAGCTACCTCAATGACCTAAACTCTGATTTTTAATGCCCTGAATACCCCACTTTCAAATCTCACTGGCTCTTTAGCTTTCATTAATTACAAACAGCTAACAAAAGAACACACAAGTTCGAACAACAATCTCAAACTAAACATTTCCATCCCCAAACGTCCCCTTAACTAATACCTCTCAATTGTCCCATTCAGAAGAATAACAAAACAACTTATTGAATAAACCTAACCAAAATGTTAAACTCAATTAACAAAATAATTAACAAGTTAATCCTAAATCCACTGACTTAAACAACTCGATTAGACAATCCAAACAAAACTAAAACCTAATTGATAATTCAAAACCAGAAGAAAAAAGAGACAAAGTAATGAGAGAAAGAAGAATACACTGATTTTGGCCGGGAATGGGTGGAGATGAAACGATTACAGCGACGAATCTTTGGCCAATCAGCGGGGACTCTACTGGAATCTGGCGCGGTTCGAAATGGGCCAAAGATGATACTAATTGATTGTTCTTACTGAGAACAATCTATTGGCATAAATTTTGGCACGAATCGAGCCTTGAAAACCATTGAAATTAGAAAGAAGAACGGATTAGGGTTTTTCTTTTATTTCTTTTGGTATCTCAGATTTGAAATTAAAGCAAACGGGTGGGGATTTTTGGAAAATTGATAATGGGATAGTGATGAAGGGAGGCTAGGGATTGTGGGGTGAAATTTTGGGGTGGTTTGGAGTATCGCCGCCGCCGTGGGGCGATTTTCGGCGGGTGGCTAGCGGCAGCAATTTAGAGAGACGAATAGGGGTCTATGAGTGTGTTTTGCGGGTAGGGGGAGTCTATCCGACAGTTATAAGGGAAGAAGGAAATCAGTTGCGGGTCGTTGGATCAAAATGATCCAACGGCTGGGATTAAGGGGAGGGGAAACGACGATGTTTTGTTTAATGGGGGGGCTGGACCGGGTAGGCTTTTGGCCCTGGGT
This sequence comes from Nicotiana attenuata, assembly GCF_001879085.1. NCBI lineage: Eukaryota > Viridiplantae > Streptophyta > Magnoliopsida > Solanales > Solanaceae > Nicotiana > Nicotiana attenuata. The sequence continues at coordinate 94,691 of NW_017673519.1, read as the reverse complement.
GGTTTGGACCAGTTTTAGGTATTAAAAACGGCCCAAATTCAAATTAAACCCTCTTTCTTCAATTTCTTTTCTTATTTCCTTTTCTTCTTTATTTTTTTTCCTTTCTTTTCTTTAATTAAAAATTCTATGTTAAATTTCTAAATTAATCTAAATTATAAAATTTAGCTAATTATCTAATTATAATATTTATAACAATTACTTGATCCTAAATTAAAAGAGAAAAATCACTAATTAAAAATTGAAAGGTAAAAAATGTAAAAATGGGCCATTTTTGTGATTTTCATTTTAATAAAACAAATAATTAACTAATTAATCCTAAAAATATGAAAACAAAAATCTAAATGCAATGCATGGTATTTTTGACATTTTTATGATTTTTTAACAAAATTAAACGTACACAATAAATGCAAACAATTAATAAAATCCTACAAAAATTCTATAAAAATGGCAAATAATTGGAAAACATCTATTTTCTTTGATTTTATAGGAGTATTTCATATAGGGCAAAAATCACATGCTCACAATTCCTTGAGTGCTCCTGTATATGTGTCTACACCGGTGGGTGATTCTATTGTGGTAGATCGTGTCCATCGTTCATGTATAGTTGTGATTGGGGGTCTTGAGACTCGTGTAGATTTATTTCTTTTGGATATGGTTGATTTTGATGCCATATTTGGGGATGGACCGGTTATCACCTCACCACGCTATCTTGGACTGTCATGCCAAGACTGTGACCTTAGCCTTGCCGGGGTTGCCTAGTTTAGAGTGGAGAGGGACTCCTGATCATTCTACCCGTAGGGTTATCTCATATATGAAGGCTCGGCGTATGGTTGATAAGGGATGTTTGGCCTATTTGGCGTATGTTCGTGATTCTAGTGCTGAGGTTCCTTCTATGGATTCTGTGCCTGTTGTTCGTGAGTTTCCTGAGGTATTTCCTTCAGACCTGCCGGGTATGCGACCCGACAGGGATATTGACTTCTGCATTGATTTGGCTCCGGGCACTCAGCCCATTTCTATTCCGTCGTATCGTATGGCCCCGCCTAAGTTGAAAGAATTGAAGGAGCAGTTGCAAGACTTGCTTGATAAGGGCTTTATTAGGCCTAGTGTCTCGCCTTGGGGTGTACCGGTATTGTTTGTTAAGAAGCGGGACGGATCGATAAGGATGTGTATAGATTACCGGCAATTGAACAAGGTCACAATCAAGAATAAGTACCCATTGCCGAGGATTGATAATTTGTTTGACTAGCTTCAGGGTGCCCAAGTGTTTTCTAAGATCGACTTGAGATCTGGCTACCATCAGTTGAGGATTAGGGCATCCGATGTCCCTAAGACAGCTTTCCGCACTCGGTACGGGCATTATGAGTTCTTGGTGATGTCATTTCGGATTGACAAATGCCCCAGCAGCTTTCATAGATTTGATAAACCGAGTGTTCAGGCCATATTTGGATTCCTTCGTGATTGTCTTCATTGACAATATTTTGATCTATTCCCACAGTCGGGAGGAGCACGAGCAGCATTTTCGAGTTGTTCTTCAGACTCTAAGGGATAGTCAGTTGTATGCTATGTTTTTGAAGTGCGAGGTTTGGTTGAGTTCAGTTGCATTCTTGGGCCACGTTGTATTGGCAGAGGGTATTCAGGTGGATTCGAAGAAGATAGAGGCAGTCAAGAACTGGCCTCGACCCACATCAGCTATAGAGATCCGGAGTTTCTTGGGTTTGGGGGGCTATTACCGTCAGTTTGTGGAGGGGTTTTCATCTATTGCAACCCCGATGACCAGGTTGACCCAGAAGGGTGCCCAATTTAGGTGGTCGGACGAGTGTGAGGCGAGCTTTCAGAAGCTCAAGACGGCCTTGACTACGGCGCTAGTGTTGGTTTTGCCCACAGGTTCAGGGCCATATACAGTTTATTGTGACGCATCTCGTATTGGACTTGGTGCGGTGTTGATGCAGGATGGCAAGGTCATTGCTTATGCTTCGCGGCAGTTGAAGATTCATGAGAAGAACTATCCAGTCCATGATTTGGAGTTAGCAGCCATTGTTCACGCATTGAAGGTTTGGAGGCATTATCAGTATGGCGTGTCATGTGAGGTGTTCACAGATCACAAGAGTCTGCAGTATTTGTTCAAATAGAAGGAACTAAATTTGAGGCAGAGAAGGTGGTTGGAGCTATTGAAAGACTATGATATCACCATCTTATATCATCCGGGGAAGGCCAATGTGGTGGCTGATGCTTTGAGTAGAAAGTCAGCCAGTATGGGCAGTCTTGCGTATATTCCGGTCGGTGAGAGGCCGCTTTCTTTGGATGTTAAGGCTTTGGCCAATCAGTTCGTGAGGTTGTTTGTCCCTGAGCCCGGCTGTGTGTTAGCTTGTACAATCGCTCGTTCTTCATTATTTGAGCGTATCCGAGATCGGCAGTATGATGATTCTCATTTGTGTGTTCTTAGGGACACAGTGCGGCACGAAGGTGCCAAACAGGTTACAGTTGGAGATGATGGAGTTTTGAGGATGCAAGGTCGTATATATGTGCCTAATATGGATGGTCTTTGTGAGTTGATTATAGAGGAGGCCCATAGTTCCTGGTACTCTATTCATCCGGGCGCCGCTAAGATGTATTAGGATTTGAGGCAGCATTATTGGTGGAGGAGGATGAAGAAGGATATTATTGTATATGTGGCTCGGTGTTTGAATTGTCAGCAGGTAAAGTACGAGCATCAGAGACCTGGTGGTTTGTTCCCAGAAGATTGAGATTCCTGAGTGGAAGTGGGAGCGTATCACTATGGACTTTGTTGTTGGACTCCCATAGACTCAGAGGAAGTTCGACGCAGTATGGGTTATTGTTGATAGGCTGACCAAGTCAGCGCATTTCATTCCTGTGGCGGTTTCTTATTCTTCTGAGAGGTTAGCTAGGATCTATATCTGGGAGATTGTTCGTCTTCATGGTGTGCCCGTGTCCATCATTTCTAATCGAGGTACGCAGTTTACGTCACATTTCTGGAGGGCAGTTCAGCGTGCGTTGGGCACACGGGTCGAGTTGAGCACAACATTTCATCCTCAAACGGACGGGCAATCCGAGAGTACTATTCAGATGTTGGAGGATATGCTCCGAGCTTGTGTTATTGACTTTGGAGGCTCGTGGGATCAGTTTTTGCCTTTAGCAGAGTTTGCCTACAACAACAGTTACCAGTCGAGCATTCAGATGGCTCCCTATGAGGCTTTATATGGTAGGCGATGTCGGTCGCCGGTGGTTGGTTTGAGCCGGGAGAGGCTCGGTTGTTGGGTACGGATCTAGTATAGGATGCCTTGGACAAGGGTAGGATTATTCAGGATAGGCTTCGTATAGCTCAGTCCAGACAAAAGAGCTATGCCGACCGTAAGGTTCGTGATGTGGCATTCATGGTCGGCGAGCGGGTGTTGCTTCGGGCGTCACCTATGAAGGGCGTGATGAGATTTGGAAAGAGGGGAAAGCTTAGCCCTAGATTCATTGGCCCGTTTGAGATTCTTGATCGAGTGGGAGAGGTGGCTTACAGACTTGCGTTGCCGCCAAGTTTATCAGTTGTGCATCCAGTGTTTCATGTGTCCATGCTTTGGAAGTATCACGGCGATCCAACCCACGTGTTAGACTTCAGCACTGTCCAGTTGCACAAGGAGTTATCCTATGAGGAGGAGCCGGTAGCTATTCTAGAATGACAGGTTCGTCAGTTGAGATCGAAGAAGTTCCCTTCAGTTCGTGTTCAGTGGAGAGGTCAGCCTGCCGAGGCAGCGACCTGGGAGTCCGAGTCCGATATGCGGAGCCGATATCCCCATCTTTTCTCCGACTCAGGTACTTCTTTTCTATGTCCATTTGAGGACGAACGGTTGTTTTAGAGGTGGAGGATGTGGTGACTCAAAAGGTCATCACTCGTTTTGAAAGAAAATTCTGTGTTCCGAGGCCTTAAAAACCTCTTTTTATCTCACCTCGATTTGCGTGCACAGTCTGGGCGCGTTTTCGGGAAGCTTTTATGTGAAAACTAAGTAAAATATGGAAATTTTGGCTTTTAAAATTGAATAAAGTTGACTTTGGTCAACATTCTTGGTAAACAGACCCGGACCCGTGATCCGACGGTCTCGTAGGGTCCGTAGTAAAATATGGGACTTGGGTGTATGCCCGGAATCGAATTCCTAGGTCCCAAGTCTGAGAAATGAATTTTTAAAGAAAATTATTTTCTGGAAAATATAAAGGTTTTTAGAAGTGAATTGATGCATTTTCTTGACGGTATCGGGCTATCTTGGTTCCGGAGCCCGGTACAAGTTTGAAATAATGATTTAGTTGAATCTGTAAAATTTGATAAAGATCGGAATTGGTTTGGTATAAAACGGACCTATAGTTGAGAAAATAGTAATTTTGATGTTCTTGAGTGATTTCATGAATTTGAGGTTTAATTCATAGATGTTGACGTTATTTTGATAATTTGATCGCACGAGCAAGTCCGTATGATGTTTTTGGACTTGCGTGCATGTTTGGTTTGGAGCCCCGAGTGCTCGGGTGAGTTTTGGATAAGCCACGGAGTGAAATTGGACTTAGGAAAATTGCTGGTGTGTTGCAGGTGTGTAGCAGACCTCCGATCTCGCATTTGCAAGATCAGGCATCGCAATTGCGATGCAAGCAGGGTTCGCAAATGCGAGGATTCCGTCGCAAACGCGAAGAACCCCGGGCCAGCCTTATCTCGCATTTGCGAGGTACACTTCGCAAATGCAAAGTCTTCAGTTAACGCCAGAAGTCGAAAATGCGACCCTTGTATAGCAAATGTGATGTCGCAAATGCGACAGGTCCCTCGCAAATGCGAAGGTGACCGGAATTGCTCAAGGTCGCAAATGCGACATATACTTCACATTTGCGATGTCAGCAGGTTCCTTAAGGGTTCGCAATTGCGAACCCTGGTCACAATTGCGACATCTGCAACCTGCTAAATCATAACTTAGCCGAAAATTTCTCATTTTTCAAACTCTCTCAAACCTAAAACATCTTTGGGCGATTTTTCAAAGGCAACTACTCTTCTAAATCATTAGTAAGTCATTTCTAACTCATTTTCTTTAATCTATAACATCTTATTAAATGATTTCAACTCAAAATCAAGGTTTTTCATGGGGGAACCTAGGATTTTGAAATTTTGGGGATTTGGATCTCGATTTGAGATCTGATTTCAAAACACATTATATATTTGAGTTCGTGGGTGAATGGGTAATCGGTTTTTGGTTCGAACCACGGGTTTTGACCATGTGGGCCCGAGGTCGATTTTTGACTTTTGGGAAAAACTTTAGAAAGCCTATTTTCATGCATTAGAATTGATTCATTTAGCATTTATTGATATCGTTAAGTAAATTGTGGCTAGATACAAGCAAATTGGTGGTGGAAAGCAGAGGTAAAGCGGTAGTTGAGGCTTGAATTGTGTTCGTGGCATCGAGGTAAGTATTCTGTCTAACCTTAGCTTGAGGGATTAGGAGTTGTGTCTTATTTGCTATGTGTTAATTGTTGAGTATGACATATAGGCATGGTGACGAGTATCTATACGTCAGTGTCAAGCATGCCCGTAAGTCTTATACTATGATGAATGTGACTCCGTTTCATATTATTTATGCTTTATATGATGAAATCTATTGTTGAACAAAGCTTGTGGAAGTATTATTGGTAATTGAACATTTTAGAGCGTTGGCTCGAGTTGTGAATCGATTTGTGGAAGTAATATTGGTAATTGAACATTTTAGAGCGTTGGCTCGAGTTATGAATTGAGTTGTGGAAGTAATATTGGTAATTGAACATTTTAGAGCGTTGGCTCAAGTTGTGAATTGAGTTGTGAAATAAATGTGAAAAAGAGAAGAGGTTTTTGATATTATCTCCCTTGCCGGGATGTGATTGCTTTTGATATTGTTTTCCTTTGCCCGGATATTGTTGTTATGCTATTGCTCCCTTGTCAGGATTCTATTATGATTTTATTGATTCCCTTGCCTGTATTGCTTTGTGATTGTTGTTTGGGTAAGGAAGAGTGTAAAAGCACGAAGGTTGATGCCGTGCATGATATTTGTGAGAGAGTGTTAATGCACGAAGGTTGATTCCGTGCCGATATTGTGAGGTTAAAGCACGAAGGGTGATGCCGTGCCGCACGATGTACAATGTCGTGCCATGATATGAGTGATAATGCACGAAGGATAATTTTGTGCCATGATTATGTGAGGTAAAAGCACAAAGGGTAATGTCATGCTGATTATATTGATTCTTATGGTGAGGACGAGAGTAAAAGCACGAAGGGTGATGCCGTGCACTTGTCTTTGATTTCCTGATCCTTGCTGATAATTGAGTTATTACGGTTATTTATTTGTCTTTTGTTGCTACTTGATTTCCCCGCAGCATGTTCCCCCCCTATCTTTACTTGTACAATTCTGCCTTTATTTTTCCGCTGTATATGATTTAACTGCACAGGTTTATTTGGTAGTCTAGTCCTAGCCTCGTCACTACTTCGCCGAGGTTAGGCTAGGCACTTACCAGCACATGGGGTCAGTTGTGCTGATACTACACTCTGCACTGTGTGCAGATCCCGGTGCTGCAGCTTTTGGACCACAGTGAGGTTGCTGCTTCCAGACTGTCAGGCGACCCGAGGTAGTCCTGCAGGCGTCCGTAGGCCTTGGCATCTCCTTCTATCATTTTCTTTCTGTTTTTACTTATTCAGAGACAGATTTGTGTAATTCTATTCAGACCTTATGTGTAGTATTCTTAGACAGTCTGTGAGATTGTGACATCAATTCTGGGTAGCTTATGTTTATGGATTAGTATCGGTATTATTATTGAATTGTTACATTTCGTTCTTCCGCCTTATTATTTCCGCTGCTTATATAATGTTTATTCATAATTTTTAAGGGACTAAAAACGAAAAGGGTTAAATAACTGGAATAACTGGCTTGCCTAGCTCTCACTAGTAGGCGCCATCACGATTCCCGAGGGTGAAAAATCCGGGTCGTGACATAAATACATGGATTATATACAGATTTTTTACATGAAAATTGGTAAATATTGTGGGATTTTTGACGAAAATCTAGAAATATATTTTTAAGTTTTGACCGAGAAATTGGACATGAAATTGGAAATAAATTATATATGAGTTCGTGGTGTTATGGGTAGTATTTATCTTCGAGCATTTTTGAAATTCGGGTGCGTGGGCCCTTGGGTTGACTTTGTTGACTTTTCGTGAGGAGTTGGGAATTGTTTCTAATCGTTAAATTACGAGTTTTGGAGTATATTTTAATTGGTTTGCACATTTTTAACTAGTTTCGAATCGTTTGGCATTGGTTGAGTTGCTATAGACGCATTGGAGCCGGTTATCGAAACTCGAAGCGAGGTAAGTCTCATGTCTAACCTTTGAGGAGGAATTTACCTCGTATGTTCTGTATTTGCTATGTGCTACATGTTATGGGAGCTACACACGTATGAGGTAACGAGTGTCCGTGCGTATGCTAGAGTTCTTGATTATGTCCGAGTAGACCTAGACACGCGCCATGCTTTAATTGTACTATTGGATTTTTTTCTTGCATGTTTAATGCCTTAACTACATTTTGGCCCAAGACTAAACTTGCTTAAGTATAGGACTTGCTATTTTAGATACTTGACATGCTATTTGATTTGTTGTGGACATTATACTTCCTTTTTACGGATTTTTCCGCGTTATGCGTATTCGTTTGAAAGTTTTCTTAAATTTTATAACTCATACATATATTCGTGAGTGGAGCCAGTGAACCGTCAAAGTTTCATATTCTAATGGGATCGGGTTGAACGCCATAGCAATACTCTTATGGAATCGGGTCGTTCGGCTCAGTAGTATCATGTAACACACTCTTATGGGATCGAACTGTTCGCCTCGGCAATATCATGTAACACACTCTTATGCGATCGGGCTATTTGCCTCAGAGAGCATATATTCTTATGGGATCAGACCGTTCCCCTCGGCAGAGTACATATTCTTACGGGATTGGGTGTTCGCCTCGGCAGAGTACACTATTCTTATGGGATCGGGCTGTACTCCACGACGGGATATCATACCTTCACTCCTATGGGATCGGTCCATTCGCCTCGACAGAATTGCGCGTAGTATTCGATTACGAGTAAGCGTATCTATGATTTTATCTGACTTGAGACGTGATATTTTAATGGTTATTGACCTAACATACACTTCATTCGCAATAATATTTGGTACTCGAGGATTTTGTGTTTACCCATCTGTTGAGGATCGTTTTTATGTACATATATCCGTCTTCAGTGTTTTACTTGCCATGCATATACTTGTCTACTTTATTGTACTTGACTTAATGGACCACTAGTAAGTGTCGATATCAACCCCTCATCACTACTTCTTCGAGGTTAGTCAAGACACTTACTGGGTAAGCGTTGATTTACATACTCATACTACACTTCTGCACTAATCGTATAGGTACTGAGACAAGTACATTTGGTGGTCATCTTGGCGCATAGGCGCAACTGCTGAGGAAATTTTGTAGTTAGCTACACTCTATATTACGATCTGTAGCATACAGAGTCCCCATCTTATCCATTTTCTATATTCTATCTACTTTCTATTCCAGATAGTTGTTGTAGTAGTATTTCATATTCTAGTAGATGCTCATGCGCTTGTGACACCGGGTTTTGGGGGTTTCTAGTGGATGTTCTTAGTTGTACCTAATATTATTATCACTTTATTTTATGTATTATTCATACTCGGTATTTTAGTAAAGAAGAACACATATTTTCATGAGTTCTAGATTCAACTCTATTTGTTTAATGAAATTTCTGATTTTACGTTAAAATGGATAATTAATTTGGAGGTTCATACTTGGATTGCCTTACAGCATCATTGGGCACCATCACGGCCTATTGGAATTTGGGTCGTGACAACATGATTAATTTGATGATGGATGGTGGAGAATTAAATTAGAATGGTAGTGCGAATGCAAGACCATTCTAGCTGATCAAAAGCCTTTTTCAAGTCAAATTTTAATATCATATGAGTGACGAGCGCAAAACACAACCAGAAAATTAATGCTCGCTTGCCAAAGATAGTATAGCTAATTATCTTCTTCACAGAGATTGGATTTAAATAATGTTCGAATGATATATAGTTAATTGTTGTCCATGGGGATTGACATTTTGATTGGAGATTATCGACTATGAGTAAGTACTAAACTTAAAGCAATTATCAATTGATCACAAAAGACAAGACTTGAACACACAAAAATATCAATAGGAGAAGTAAGGGTAATTGACTAGACATGTGAAAGATAACTAACTCCGGATCCAATTTTTGAGTTAGTTCACTTCTAAAATACTACTAATTCTCACGAATTCACCAGATAATTAGATTACACTTGAAGTTAAGGTTCCTCTTTCGATTAAACTTTAAATTCCGGAAATTAATCCAATTGAAGCACTGTGAATAACTATTATGGATATAATGATGGCTTTAGTCCAAAGGGTAACTTTTCACAAATATTTTCCTATTTTTTTAGTTCAGTTAATAATTCAAGAGGCTCTTTTAATTACCTAGATGAATCACAAATTTAAACTAGAGTATAAGATGCAAAGAAATTCAATATAAAACTCCTCTTTTAATTAAGGAAGATAATGAATAACTTCACAATATTGTTCAAAACTTCATCAATTAAGTCAAGAAATTATCAAGAATCGAATCCCTAATCAAATCATGAATACACCATACATGTCAAAGCCCTAAGGAAAAACTACTCCGTAACATTAAGAGAAATCATCACAGATAAAATTAAGTAAGAAAATATGAATTCAATCCAAACTCGTGTATTGACTTGATGGAAGAATGATGAATTCTTGTGCCTTAGAGTCTCCAATACATTTTCAATCTTCCGTAGGTCAAAAGTCCCCTCAAAATCATATTTTTGGTGTATTTATACCATGTAGAAGCGTATCCATACGGAATTATCCTTTCCAAGATGAAGTGGAAAAACTTGTCAGCAAAAATGTACAGGCGTGATGCGCCATGCGCCACACTAGTGAGGATATTTATAGAGGTGGAATTCTACCAGATATCTCCAAATGCACTTCTGCGCCACATGCATCACTGCGCCCCGTACAGCACGGTAGTGCAATTTTCTCTGAGTGGAATTGTTTCTTACTTTTTGATATCCAGACTTGGTCCTCGACCCCCGAACGCAATCTTGATTTATTTTCTTGGGCTTTTACTCAGACTTCAAAGCTCTTAATTATACAATTTAGCTCCAAAATATCTTATTAGCTTAGAATCATCTCCTAAAAGGCGTAATACATGTAATAAGTGCAAATTATCATCAATTTTGCTCAAACACGACTAAAGTGCAGTAATTATAGTGCAAAATGCGGCTAAAATACGGGTTCCTAGCCTATCATCAACACCCCATACTTAAACCATTGCTCGTCCTTGATCAATCAAACTACACTTCACATATTGATGACTTTTTCATCAAACAACTTTCCTAACTTATCATGTCAAGAATATTAAAAACAGACTATGCACCATACCATAACCACTCAGCCTCAAGACTCAACTCACAAGCACCATGTAATTTTCAAAATCTGCTCACTTACTCTAACACAGAGGTCAACGATATTACCTTTCCTTCTCAAATCATGTGCCCTCACACCAAAGATAGGGAGTAGTTCCACACACAATAGAATTCAAGAACACTTAGGAACTCAAGATAGAAAGAATTCACTCACTCTCAGGGAAAAAAATTATGTGCCACAGAAGACGTACCATAGGTTTGCCCATAGTGTATACTCTACTAATTTGAGCTCATTCAGTCAAGGATAAAGTAGGACTTCATTTGATTGCAATGTATGTTGCGGGACGTGCAGGATACAATTTGGATAATGGTGACTACACCTCCTTGAGCACTTTAATACATAACAATAACACTTCAAACTGAACCAAACCTCAACCTTCACAACATAAATACACCAAGCTCTCAATTTCTTTAATCACAAACAAAGCAAGATTTACCATTAGCAAGGAATAATTTTCTTTATACTATATATAAACACCAAATCTTTTTTCTTTTTCTAAGTTTTGATTTTTTTTTCTTTTCAAGCAATTTTCTTCTCTTCTTTTTTCAATTTTCTACAAGTGGCTCTCACTTTTTTTTTCTTTCAAAATAGTGCACCTTTCTTCTTTTTTTATAGTTCCACTCAAAAATTCAATCATACCTCCATCTAGATTTTAACAAGCTCATTGTACTTCAAGTGCTCTATAGAGGTAAATGGTTCAAATAGATAGTCAATTCAAATAAAAAAGTCAAGCTTGTAATGTAATTGCCAAAGAAAATAGGATTACTGGTTCAAATGGGCTAAGTAGCATACACATTAATTAGGTGAATCAAAGGCATATATATGGCTAAAAGAGATCCTCGAAGGACGAGGATTCTCATAGCAAGGCAGGATCCGCTCGGAGGCTTGAGGAGGGTGTTGCCGTTGACGAAGATCTCATCTACATTGGTAGCTTTGACGACATCAGCGTATCCGGAGAGGATGATTCTATAATGATGGCCCAAACCAGGAGGCCTCCCGAGATTGTTGAACCTGCTGGGCTCCAAGCCCCTAATCTCGAGGGAGAGATTCCACGAGAGAGGAGGAGCGAAGGTCCTTCATTACCTGATTTGGCAGCTAGTCCTCGGGCGACGGAAAGTACCCTCAGGGAAGCCATATCCCCGCCCGGACAGGGCGCCTTGGGTTGCTCTATCGGGGCCAATGAGACCGAGCCGGTAGATGCGAAATCGACCTTCGAGGAAGCTCGGCGACTCTGCTCTATGGTGCATTTTGGGTTTATTATTGCTTTTCCAACTTCGTGTTTTCTTATTTTTGACCGAACCTTCTTTCTCATAGGCCTTTGATAAGCTCAAGTCTAAGTTGCTTTACTGTGAGGCGAAGTTGCATAAAGCTTTGAACGGGGATAGATCTCTCAAGCTTTTTTGTGACAAGAAGGAAAGAGAGCTAATACATCTTCGATCGAAGTTGAACCGATGTTGTAATTATGAAGGCAAGCTCGAGAGACCGGTAACCCTTGTTTTGAAGGAATACAGGCTTCTTCTACCGATTCCGGGAGCTAATATATCGATATCTCAGTTGCATGAGAAGACTGAGGCGTTGGAAAGCCTTCGGGGCGAAGCCAACCAGGCAAATTCTGAATGCAACTAATTGAAGGCACAAATAGATCCTCATGTTGCGGCCAAAAGGAATGCTTTGGCTAAGGCCTCCGCCCTCGAGATACAACTTCGTAATGCTCGAGAAAACAACTTGGTCCAGACCAGCAGGATTGCTAAACTTGAAATAAATCTTTTAGAAATGAAGGCCGACGTTGTGGATGCTCGGGCCGAAGCCGAAGAGGTATGGGCAAAAGCCGAGAAGAAGGTGGCCATCTATCTGAAAGATGCTATTGAAGCTCGTACGAAGTTGAGGGGGGCTTTTGATCGAGAGAAGAGGAGCAACGAATAGTTCGGTGCAGATCCCGGAGGGAAACTCTCGAGGAGATTCATGGCAAGGGCTTCGATCTTTCAGAGGAGATAGAGCAGGCAAAGGCGGATGAGTTCGATGCCAGGTTCCTCATTTCCGATACCGAAGACAACGAGTAGGAGGCCGGTGCGGGAGCTGGTCCCGAGGGAGCCGATTGAGACATAGTCCCCGAGGGGAAAGGCTAAATTCTCGTGGGTAGACTAGGTTTTTCTTTCTTGTTCTTTGTATCGGGCTCCCCGTGGGAGTGTTTGTAAATGTATCTTTGTACCATTATTTATAATAAAAAAGGAACCCTTTGGTTTTTCCTTTATATGAATTCCCACTTGCTTGCGTCTTTGTTTATGCTTCGAGTTTTGATGCCTGTTGACAATCAGTCCGATATGTTGGATTTCTAGATAAGAATCCTTAGGTTGTGTTCGACGAACAATTGATAATAGTTGACCGTTTAGGGCTTGGTCCTCGAATCAAGTTTTGACTCAGGCTCGTTGACCCTTAGGTTTTCAACATGTTGGCCCTTAGGCTCTTTGGGCTGGCTCTTAGGCTCTTACGCATTGGCCCTTAGGCTTTTTGGGTTGGCTCTTAGACTCTTACGCATTGGACCTTAGGCTCTTTGGGCTGGGTCTTAGGCTCTTACGCATTGGCCCTTAGGCTCTTTTTAGATTGGGTCGATGCGACCTCTAATATGGCTATAGTTTTCCCTTATTTTGGCTAAAGACTTTTGATGTTTTGATTATGCCTTGGCATGTTTTATGTTCGTCCGACTCTTCGATGGCTCAAACGAGAACCTCGATTATGAGTCGATATGTGACGATAGCTGAGTACCTCGAGGCTCGCTCGAAGGTTGAGTTTCCGAAACCTTTTCATCGAAGGCTGATTGTTTTCGAAGCCTTTTTATTGTTCAGAGCTAATATTATCGAAGCTCCTTTGCTTATGCCGAGGGTAGCCTGATTAACCGGTTCTTTCGAAGTACTTTTGAAGTTTTCGGAGGCCTTTAGTTTTATGGCGGCAGTCAGACGTCTCCGATTCGCGTTAATTCGGCCGTAGCCTTTTAGTTTGACCGTAGTCTTTATGTTTGGCCATAGGCTTTAGTCCCCGTGTGCGGTGACCTCGGCGTTTATATCGAGGGTATGCCTTTTAGGGGTCTTACAAGTTCGGATATATAGCCTTGGCCTTGATATCGGGGGTTATGCCTTTTTTAAGGTCTTATAAATTTGAGCATGCCTTGTTGAAGAACTTACAGATTCGATGTTGCCTCAGTGAGGGCTTATGAGGTCTTGCCTGATCGAGGTTTTACGAATTCGAGTCTTCGATGGCTCGATGAGCTAACTGTTCGATGACAGTCCCCGGGTATTAGAGAGTTTTTGGCTCTTGGGCCATTTTTCGTGACAGTAGCGAATTTCTACGAGGCACAAAGTGTTGATAAACAAAAAGGCTTCCTCAATTACTTGATACATGCGTACACGTTTTTTGCTTTTTGGAGGCTCGATTATTCTACATGGACACGATTTATTTGACCGCTTGGCCCAATACAACATTCTCCTATCGAGGTCCTCCTAGATATAGTTTGATTTCTTCCGAGAGGTGACCTCCTAGGGTGATGCCCCCCAGTATTTAAGATTGATTAAAGAGAAACCTTGAATACTTGATGAGTTCTCCTTAGGTAGCATATAGATGTTGCCTAATTTAAAACCTCGCCGGTAAAACCCGTTTGGGATAAAACCTGGTCCAAGGGAAAAAGAGCGCAACGTATGCTTTAAAACCCAAGGTCTTCGATCTGGAGGGTGTTTTGATTCCTTTTGATTGAATTCCTGTAATAAGTTAGTGTAAAACGTGAATGAAAAGGGAGAGGGTTGTACATTAGCAATGATAGCATTCGAGCCCCGATACGTTCTAATTGCTTGCTTCGAGGACGCGGTACGGTCCTTTGTTCCCTTGTTCGGATGTAGCCGAAAACGTCGGTTATGGTTGTTGTTCGGCTGTTTGCTTGTCTTTTGGCCTTTTCGGTGTAGAGGGCGCCGATGCTGGTGTCATGTTGTGTACCGCGAACATCTCTCTTGTTGCATGCTGCTCTCCGTACACTGCTTTTACTCCATCCTTGGTAGGAAATTTCATCATTTGATGGAGGGTTGACGACACTGCCCTCATGCTGTGTATCCATGGCCTTCCAAGCAAGGTATTGTATCTCATGTCTCCTTCGATGACATGAAACTTGGCATCTTGGATTGTACCTGCCACGCAGACTGGGAGGATGATTTCCCCTTTTGTCGTCTCGCTCGCCATGTTGAATCCATTGAGGACTTGAGAGGCGGGTACAATCTGGTCGAGCAGTCCGAGTTGCTCCATCGCCCTCGACCTGATTATGTTGGCCGAGCTACCTGGGTCCACGAGCACACATTTAATTTGAAATTTATTCAAAAGAAAAGAAATTACCAATGCGTCATTATGAGGCTGAGACAAGGTCTTGATGTCCTCTTCGCTGAACGTGAGAGTATCCTCTGGTATGTAACTCTCAGTCCGTTTTTCCCTGGTGATGGATATTTTTGTTCGCTTGACAATGGGTCCCTACGGGGCGCCGATCCCTCCTATGATCATGTGGATGACGTGCTGTGGCTCTTCTGGTTCGTTCTTCCTGTTCGCCTCTCTTTCACGAAGTTGGTTTTTAGCTCGGTCGCTGAGGAACTCTTAAAGGTGCCCTTCGCCGATCAGTCGGGCTACCTCTTCTCGAAGCTATCTGCAGTCATCGGTCCTATGACCGTGAGTGCCGTGATATTTGCATATCAAGTTAGGGTTTCTCTATGAAGGGTCTGACAGTATGGTTCTTGGCCACCTGATATCTTTGATTTTACCTATGGCCAACACGATGTCCGAGACATCGATGTTGAAGTTGTACTCGGATAGACGAGGTGCTTCCACTGGCCCGGCATGCCTATCGAACCCGGTTTTATTCATGAGTCCCCGGGAATCTTAACCCCGATCTGTCCTTCGATCGCCGCGAGGTATGTTACGTTTCGGGGCGTTCCTTCGATCTTCTACATACTGCCGGTATCTTTCCATGTTTGGTCTCGGCTCCCTTTTTGTAAACCTTTGTTCCTTTATTACGAGCGTGCTAGGATATACTGAGTCCGAAGGGGCTCCTAATTGGTCGTCTTCGACCCTGATCTTCGATTGGTACCTGTTGTGCACATCCGCCCAAGTCACGACGGGATACTCGATCAAATTTTTTTTAGCTGCTTCGAAGCTACCGAGCTTCATTCGTTCAAGCCCTGAGTGAAGGCCTGTACTGCCCAGTCAATGAATATTGGTGGTAATTCCATTCGCTCCATCTGAAAGCGATATACGAATTCCCTTAGCATCTCGTTTTCCCTTTGTTTGATTTTGAAGATATCGGACTTCCTGGTGGCGACCTTGATTGCACCGGCGTGTGCCCTCACAAAAGAGTCTGCCAACATGGCAAATGAATCTATCGAGTTCGGGGGTAGGTTCTGGTACCACATCATGGCCCCCTTCGACAGTGTCTCTCCAAATTTCTTCAGCAGGACGGATTTAATCTCATCGTCCTTTAAATCATTCCCTTTTATAGCACAAGGTTAGGCGGTAAAGTGCTCATTGGGGTTCGTGGTCCCATTATACTTCGGGACATCGGGCATTCTGAATTTCCTCGGGATGGGCTTCGGAGCCGCACTTGGTTGGAATGGTTTCTGTATGAATTTCTTCGAATCTACACCCTTCAGAATCGGAGGTGCGCCCGGGATCTGATCGACACTCGAGTTATAAGTCTCCACCTTTTTATCGTTATCCTCTATCTTCTTTTCTCCTGATTCAATCCTTTTGGTGAGGTCCTCGAGCATCTTTATAATAGCGGGATCTGCTGCTGACCCATTGTTACTCGGTCTGTTTGGCGTCTGCTCGACTCGAGGAGCCGTTTCAGGTGCTACTGTGCTTGGAGTTTTTTGGTGACTTTGTAGCTGAGCAATAGCCACTTGTGCTTGCAACATTTCAAAAATTATTTGAAGGCTAACTTCTCTTTCCTCCTCGCGCACACTCTCGCTAGTATGAGAGTTCACATCGACATGCACAGCGTTGCGTGAGTTTACATCGATGGGGATTTGTACTGGTGCCTCCCCTGGGTTTTGCGGCGGTACACCGGCATCTGCTGGCGCTACCCCTGGGTTTTGCAGTGGTACACCGGCGTCTGCACCATTTTCTCCCTGAAGCCCAATGCTGTTGTTTTCGCGTGCATGTGCTGAGTTAGACATTTTGACCTGAAATCTGAGATTCTTGGACAAGAAAAAGTGTGAAGAATAACTTCTATTTTTCAGAAAACCAGCACCAAAACAATCACTATTTTTTTTAGCCCCACGGTGGGCGCCAAACTGTTTACCTTGAAAATGGTAACAACAATTGTATTTGATTTTGTGGTTCTAAAAATACGTGATTTATCTTAATACTAGTTGTTAAGCACTAGATGCAAGGTATAAGTAAAGAATAAGATATGCAAACCAATGGGGTCACAAAGTTGGTCCTCGAGCTGGCTGAAGCAGGACCTCGAGATCTAGATGGAGCTAATAACGATGAACTATTGATAAAGAATCAATGGTAATGGGGGCCTTAAATATGGACTTTTACGATTAATAATGAGCAATAAATGAAGAACAATAAATGAACAATGAATGAACAATGTAAGAATAAGCAATAAATGTGAAGAATAGTTGTTTTAGCAAAGAGAGCAGAGAATGTTGTATGTTATTCAATGTCAAGGTCTCTTACAAAATGACAAGGGTCCCCTTTATATAGGAGGGGTGAATTCCAACATAGTACATGTCTAATAAATAACGAATAAATGCTACTAGTACAGCTGTATAACGGCTCAGTGTGGATTTTTACTATTCTTGCAGACTCTGTCGGTCCTTATCGTGTGCCCTTGGGGGTTTCCCGCCTTTCCAAAACGATCACCGACTCGTGCCACTCTGAGATCGACCTTCGATGTGCCCCCTCGAGGGGAGAAATTCGGGATCCGCCCTCAAGTTCCACTTCGAACCCCTCGAGGCCAGGCATGGAGTGCCACAGTAGCCTCAAAGTCGGATTCTCCGATTTTGGCCGCATACACATTGTTTGCCTATATATGAATGATATGTTGATAATGAGTAACGACATTGCCAACGTAAATGCGACTAAGCTTATGCTAACTAGCAATTTTAATATGAAAGACTTGGGAGTTTCCGATTTAATTCTTGGTATTAAGATCCATAAGACTCCTCAAGGTCTGGCATTGTCGCAATCTCATTACATTAAAACAATACTTGAAAATTTCTAAGTACTCAAATTTTAAAGTTGCAAAGACTCAAATTGAAGTGAACCTTGCACTTGCAAAGAACAAAGGCCAAAGCATCACAATTGGATTATTCTCGTGTGTTGAGATATTTAATGTATATCACGAATTGTACTCGACCAGATGTAGCTTGTGCTATAGGTAAATTGAGTAGATACACGAGTAATCCAGGTCAATCTCATTGGATGGCGATGAAACAAGTTTTGGGATATTTAAAACATACCCAAGAGTTTGCTTTGCACTATAGTAATTATCCTGCAGTGAATGAGGGATACTATGATACAAATTGGATCACCGGTTCAACTGATTCTAAATCCACAAGTGGATATGTATTTACTAGTGGTGGAGGAGCGGTATCTTGGAAGTCGTCCAAACAAACTTGTATTGCCCGTTCTACAATGGAGGCTGAGTTTTGTAGCCTTAGATAAAGCCGGTGAAGAAGATGAATGGCTCCGAAATTTCTTGAAAGATATTCCATTTTGGTCCAAACCGTTGGCACCAATATGCATACATTGCGATAGTCAAGCGGCAATTGGAAGGGATGGGAGAATTATGTATAACATAAATCTCGTCATATACGATGAAGATAGAAGCTACTCTCTAGGGAGATTATCATAATTGACTACGTAAAGTCAAGCGATAATGTGTCAGATCCGCTTACAAAAGGCCTAACTAGAGAGGTAGTTGAAAGATCATCGAGGGGAATGGGACTATGGCCGAGGACAAGTCATTGTGGCGGTAACTCTACCAGGAAGACTGGAGATTCCAAGATCTAGGTTCAAGGAGATCAAACAAAGTCATTAATGACGGTTCAACATTGTCAACTAAAAGTTTTGGATTATTCTCGTGATGAGACAATATCCAGTACCAAGGATAAAGCATTAAGGCTTTTTAATAGTTTTTAAATTAGATATGGGGTATATCAAAGAGTGTATCTACGGGATGACACGTTTAGGAATCACCTATGTAAGTGTGAAGTGTTAGACGCTTCAAGGAGAATTTTGCAAGACCAGTTCTCTACGCACTTATGAAACCAGGCGGTGTTCATGGCTGAAACGAACACAACAATGAGAACTAAAGATGGTTAAGGGTTGATTGTGTGACTTATGGTTGTCTAGGTATACACCAATGTTCGACGGTTCAAAGATATCAAATCTACCGATTGATCGAGTATATCCGACATGCGTTCACTACAGAAAGTTCAAAGGGAAACATACTTATCCAGATGCAATTAATCTTTGCTTTACCCAGTTTTTCATGCATATTTCTGTGATATAGCCATTTCTCATTCATGTGGGGGATTGTTGGGTTTTAGCTTGTTAGAGCTTAAAAATAGAGTGAATGGTAAATGAAGGGAAAAATAAAAATTTTGAATTTTCCTCTTTAACAAAGGACATTGTCCTATATTGGAGGAGGAAAAGAGTTTTGATGGATATATATATATATATATATATATATATATATATATATATATATATATATATATATATATATATATATATATATATATATATATATATGCACTATTTGTNTATATAAGCAATTGCTCTTCTTCTAACTCTTAAAGAGTTGGGAAGAAGGCAAGCCTCGCGCCATCGTCGTCGTTGCTCGCTCCGCTTCGGCTACGGCTTCGAATACGGATTTGGATTTGGATGGCAGCCTCGCGCCGCCGTCGTCGTCGCTCGCTCGCTCGGCTTGGCTTCGGCTTCGGATTTGGATTTTGATTTAGTCAAATGATCTGATTGATTGATTAATTTTTTGGACCAAATTTATTTGTTAATATTAACGCAATATTATTTGATTCAAATTAGATCGTTTCTGTAACGGTAATTTAATTTTTTCTCCATGTTAATTTTCCTGTTATAATTTGAATTTGGCGGTTTGCGTAAATAGCATTTTGAGTTGCAGCGTTACATGAAGAGTTGTAACTCTTCGGTATTACCCACGTTTTGACTATAAATATATGAACTCTCCCTCAGATTTTCTTTATGAAAATTCTAATTTCTCCTTCTTCCTTCTGCATTATTTTTAACAGAAAGAAAGCAGTAAGTGTGATTTATTACTGTTCTTTGAGTTTGTTGGTCACTGGGTTTGAAGTACCACTATACCAGTGAGGGTAATCCGTTCTATCCTGGGAGGAAATAATCCTAAACCTCGGGTAATAGGAGGGGATTAAGTTTCTTAAGGAAACACTATGAATTCAGTGGGCTCGAATTAATTTCTGTTGTTCTACACTTCTGATTTTTCATTGCTACGGATTTTTGAATATATTCTTCGAATACAGAATACTAACATCTACTTTATGAGAAACTGCCATAATTTCAGGTTTTGTGGCATATCATGTTGCATCATAATTCTCTAAAATGATATGGAAATGCGGCAAATAACAACAGATCTGTGAACGAAACTGAAATAAGCACTACAAACTTAAAGAGTAGGCAAAGTACAAAAAGGAAGAGGACACCAGCTTGACCCTAATAAAGGTGGGCTGGTCAGTGTAGCTTTCGGTATACCGAAATATCGAAAGCTCAATATCGAATACCATACTAAAATATCAAAATACCAAATTAATTTGCTTGGATTCGAATCGGAATTCGGCTTTTTAGATTTTATGCCCATCCCTAGCTTGCCTACATTGATCTCAAACCGACTCTTATTTATTTGTTGAGAAATCATTTATAAGTTGAGTAATTTAATAATTACAAAGATTAATTTTGTGATTTTTATGACAAATTGTGCTACGTTTAGCTAACACATTCTTCCCCAAACATTTGATAACATCAAAATAACACATTAAGAAGCTTGAAACAGCTTTAAGAGCCGAAAGCGTAAGATAACTTGCTGGGTGCTACACCTGTAATACATTTCGGGCCTCATTTTTGGTTGGAGGTAAGAAAACTAAATCCCTACAAAAAATTCTGCATCAATAATAAAAAGCTTTGCCATTATATTTTTTTCCAACATAAATATATGCTCGTATAACTTACCAGTAAATTATGTATTATTATTTATTGGATAATGAATAGAGTTTGTATACTAGCAATATTTCAGTAAGAGAACTTAAATTGACAAGAATCTTCTTGAAAAAGTAAAAATAAAAATATTTCAAGAAGATAGTAATAAAGATCTCATTTTACTAAACATAAAATGCATGTTATAGTGAAATTTGTTTAATCTTTTTAAATTGAAAACATTATAAACTAGTAATACTTACACGCGTATACTTATTAGGTGTGGCTATGTATCATACATAACAAGCTATGTATTACTTGGGGTCTTTGGAAAGCTGTCTGGTAATTGAAACTGGTGTAATCATTGGGATAGTAATTATACAATATAGCAATTATAACGACCTGTTTGTTTGTCATAACTTAATTACACTGTAATTAAAAGCGTATGTTTGGTTGCACAAATATAATTACACAATTAGATTAAATTTTAAGTGAAATAATTATCAAAACTTAAAAGTTAATATAATAAATATATGCCTACAGATGATTTTCTACAAGTATAAATGATATTGGTATTTAAGATGTATATTTTTCGTGAAGATACATTAATTAGTAATCATATATTTATAACTAATATTGTTAAAGTAATTTATATATACTTTCCCAATTAATAATATTTAGTTTAGTACTTATAAAAACTAAAAACATACATTTTATAAGAACATCATGAAATACATGTTTGATAAAATAAATTAATACTTATAAATATAATGCCATAACATTATTCAAATGTTTGACAAAACCAATCTATCAATTCTAACTAAAAAATGAACAACATGCAACGTGAGCCAATACTACTAAAATAAGTAAATTGGAACCATGAATAACACAATTTCAAAATCCAAAAAATAAAATAAAATAGTTTAACATAAGTCAAATTCCAGCATGATAATAGTAAGTTCCAATACAACTTATAAGATTAGGAAACATAATAAGTTTATAACCATATTCAACAACGAATTCTACTTTAATTGCATCACTCATTATATGTCAAGTTTGTTAATCATTATTTCTAATATTAGGAGGTGTAATTTCAAAAACTAGAATAATAACGTAGTTACGCTAAATGAAGAAAATAAAATAAATAAGAAATAACATATACACAATTACATAGAATCACAAGAAGTAAAGGTAGAGAAATAAAAGATAAATAATGTAAAAAATTAAAATTTAAAAGAATTAAAAAGTAAAAATAAAATACAATAATTAAAATAAGGGAAATAAAAAGTTATAAAAAAATAAATTAAAATAAAAAAAGAAAGAAATTAAAAAAGCAACCTTGTAATTACACAGTGTAATTATCACAAATTCTCACCTCCCCCTTGAGAATTGGAGAGTGTAATTATGCCCCTCCAATTACACCCAATTCCAGGCTGACCAAGTAATTACTTGGCCAGACAAATATGTCAAACTGTGTAATTACACCCAATTACACTCAAATTCAATTCCTAGGTGGCTTTCAAAACAGGCTCTTACTATGTAGTAATAATTTTTACTACCAATTGTAACGACCCGGCCGGTCGTTTCATGAGTCACAATCCCGTTCTCCCCGCTTCTGCTTCTTTATGTGTTGTTCAGCTGTATTTCATCATGTCGTGTCGGTTGTTCTGTGTTTGGATTGGTCATGGAGTGAAATGAGACACTTAGTCTCTACTTTGGAAGCTTTAGTTGGAAAATTCAATCGGAAGTTGACTTATGAGTAAACGATCTCGGAATTTGGTTGTTATGGTTCGGATAGCTTCGTTAGGTGATTTGGGACTTAGGAGCGTGTTCGAAACGTAATTTGGAGGTCCATGGTAGATTTGGGCTTGAATTGGTGAAATTGGAAATTTGGCATTTTCCGGTCGGCAGCGGAAATCTTGATATCGGGGTCGGAATGGAATTTCAGAAATTGGAGTAGGTCCGTTGTGTCATTTGTGACGTATGTGAAAAATTTTAGGTCATTCGGATGAGGTTTGATAAGTTTTTGGATCGATGGCGAAATTCGGAAGTTTTGGAATCCTTAGGCTTGAATCCGGGGGTGATTTGGTGTTATGATGTTGTTTTGAGTGTTCCGAGGGTTGGTATGAGTTTGAATGATGATATGTGACTTGTTCGTATTTTTGGTTGAGGTCCCGGGAGCCTCGGAATGATTTCGGAAGGTTGTCAGAAAGTTTGGACTTGAACTGGAGTAGCTGAAGTTGCTGTGTTCTGTCATAACCGCACCTGCGGATTGGGGACCGTAGGTGCGAGCCGCAGAAGCAGAAGCCTGAAGCGACATGGTCGCAGGAGCGGGCAGTTAGACCGCATCTGCGAGCCACAGGTGCGAGACCTGGGTCGCAGGTGCAGTACCTGAGGACTTTAATGAAAACCACAGATGCGGTTAAGATGAACTCAGGTGCGGTCCGCAGGTGCGATATTTTGCCCGCAGGTGTGGAAATTGCTGGGTAGAAAGTATATAAGTTCCCCTTCACGAAATTTAGCACATTCCACCATTTTTGAAGTCGAGATTGAAGCTTTTGGAGGGTTTTGAAGAGGAAACTAAGGGGATTCTTGTTGAGGTAAGATTTTTGAACCTAATACTTGTATCTATGGTGAATTTCAGTGGATTAAACATGGAAATTTATGAGATTAAGGGTGAAAAATTAGGAAGTTAGGGCTTGAAATTGGAGAGGTAAAATTGGGGATTTGAGGGATCATTTGAGGTCTGATTTTGATGTTCTTGGTATGTACGGACTCGTAGGAGGATAAGGATTCTATTAATGTGATTTCTATCAGATTCGGAGACGTGGGCCCGAGGGTCAGGCTTGACCAATTTCAGGATTTTGAGTTTTATTTGATGATTTTCGCGTGGGCTTTGTCCCTTTGGCTTGTATTGATGTTATGCTTCTGATTTTGGATAGATTTAGGACGATTTGAGGCCGAGTCGAGAGGCAAGGGCATTGCAGAGTAGATTTCCATCCGGTTCGAGGTAAGTAACGAATGTAAATCTAGACCTGAGGGTATGAAACACCGGAATTTCGTACTGTTTTGATAAATGAGGTGACGCACATGCTAGGTGACGGGCGTGTGGGCGTGCACCCGTAGAGATTGTGACTTGATCCGTTCCATGGCGACTTTAGAGTTGCATATTTTGATAAACTTTATATGATATCCATGTGTTTTAGAAATGAATTTGTTAACTTGGGTTGAATGCCATGTTTGGGGCCTTGTGCCGAACTGTTTGGACCCTTAGGGGTATTTTACTACTTTCCTCACACTGTTTTGATTTGAAAGCATATCCTTAGTCATGATTTTACCTATTTATTGTGATTCAGTTTCATTACTCTACGTTCAAATATATGAAAACTGCTTGGGCTGAGTTCCCTGATTTCACTGAAATGCCCGAGTGGCTGTGAGGTTATTGACTGAGAGAGGTCGAGGACCTGATGGTGAGGATTATATATATCTATGGATCCGTCTGCACGCCGCAACGATATGTTGGATCGGGCTGCACGCCACAGCGATATAGAGCTTGGGCTGTAGGAGCCCCTCCGTAGTCTGTACACCCCCAGTGAGCGTAGTCGACTATATATATTTACAGATCGGGCTGCACGCTGCAGCGGTTGTCATTATGAGATATCTATTGAGCGAAAGTGTTGAGTGTGAGTACTGATTTACGAGAGCTGAGTCACGAGTGACTGAGAGGCTTGCCCGAGGGGCTACACTTATGAGTGATCCTTTGCTCGAGGGGCTTGTTTATGAGATTTCAGTTTTCACTCTTCTTTTATACTAAGCCTCTATTGAAAATTTTTGAATAAATTTTTTTAAAGGATTTTTATTGAAACTAGAGTTTTTACGAGATATTCGGTTATTGAACCACAGATTTGACTTTGATATTCTGTTGAGATTCTTGATAAAGTATGTATATGATTTTAAATGCTCGTCACTGCACTCAGTCTTTATTTACTTTAGTTACTTACTGAGTTGGCGTACTCACGTTACTCACTGCACCTTGTGTGCAGATCCAGGTGCCAGAGCCTCCAAGTGAGAGCTGATCGCTGCTTTAAGAGTCTTATCTTGAGATTGCAAGGTAGCTGCACGGCGTTTGCATCCCTACCTATCTCCTTCCTATCCATAGTTTTTTATATTTCAGACTTATCTTGTATTAAGCAGACGGTGTTGAGTTGTATTTAGTGGCTCATGACTAGTGACACCAGGATGGGGCTGGGTTGATGTACTTACGTATTTGTCTTTTCTGCATATTTGGTATATATTAAAATGAAAGATTTGAGCTTATATATGATTAGAAAAATGAATTTACAAAAGACCTTTATATTGTTCGTGTTGTTTCGGCTGGCCTAGTACTGTGATAGGCGCCATCACGACCGGGGTATTTGGGGTCGTGACAAGTTGGTATCAGAGCCTAGGTTACATAGGTCTCACAGGTCATGAGCGGGTTTAGTAGAGTCTCGTGGATCGGTACAGAGATGTCTGTACTTATCCTTGAGAGTAGGGGTGTGCATTCGATTTATCGATTCGATTTTGATCCTTATCGATAATTACTTATCGATTATCGATTTGTACATATGCTTATCGTTATCGTTCCAATAAGGTTCCGATTTTTTCGATTTCGATTTCGATAACAAATAATCGATTCGATTTATCGATAAACCGATTCGAATGCACACCCCTACTCGGGAGGCTGCAGAACCTTTAGGAAAAACTTCATATTCTTGAAATTCCTGTCATGCGAATCTGTTGATTTTGGTACTAAACTTCTGTTATTCTATTCTCTCACAGGTGGTGAGGACACGTGCTACCGGTCAGGATGGACGACCACCAGTGCCACCAGTTGGGGCCACTAGAGGCCGAGGTCGCGGTCGAGACCGTAGTAGGGGCAGGGGTGTAGCCCGCACAGCAGCTAGGGCAGCATCTGCAGATCCACCAGCTGCCCCAGTACATGATCAGGTCCTAGTTGCGGACGCTCTAGCAGGATCAGCTCAGGCACTGGCTGTGCCGATTGTTATTCCAGGCCTTCAGGAGGCCCTAGCCCAGATTCTATTAGTGTGCACTGTCCTGGCTCAGGCGGTCTCAGTTACTACGGTCGCAGCTACTTCTCAGGCCGGGGGAGGCACTCAGACTCCCGTTGCTCGCACACCTCAGCAGATTATGTAGGGACTTCAGACACCGGGGGCACCTCCAGCCCAGTCGGTTGTACCAGCCCCGGATTATGTGGTACCAGTTATGCCGGATGACGAGCACCGTGATTGGAGTGGTTTGGTAGACTTCAGCCTCTGACTTTTAGTGGTGCAGAGGGCGAGGATTCCTAGGGTTTCTTAGACAAGTGTCAGAGGATGCTTCAGACCGCGGGTATTTTGGAGGCCAGTGGCATCTCGTTCACTACTTTCCAATTTTCAGGGGTTGCCTTTACTTGGTGGGAGGCTTATAAGAGGCGTAGGCCTGTTGATGCAGCGCCCTTACCTGGCAGCAGTTCTCCGCTCTCTTTTTGGAGAAGTATGTGCCACAGTCTCGCAGGGAGGAGCTGCACAGGCAGTTCGAGCAGTTGCGTCAGGATGATATGACTGTGATGCAGTATGAGATGAGATTTTCAAATCTAGCTCGTCATGCTGTGTGGTTGGTTCCTACGAATATGGAGAGGATCGGGAGGTTCGTAGATGGCCTCACGTATCAGCTTCGGATTCTTATGACCAGAGAGAGGGTGTTAGGTACTACCTTTAAACAGGTTGTTGATATTGCCCGAGAGATTGAGTCAGTTCGTCGCCACGAGTGAGATGAAAGGGAGGCTAAGAGGTCTCGAGGATCTGGTAGTTTTGGTGGCGCTCCTTCGAGAGGCCAGTTTCAGCACCGCAGAGGCCGTCTATACAGGCATGCTCAGTCATCTCGCCCAGTTCATCGTGAGGCATCATCGAGCCATGGTTCTCACAGTTCTCATCAGGGCCATTCATCACTTAGTGCCCTTCCAACCCAGAGTCCGTCATGTGCTCCATCAGTTCAGGGCTCTTCCGTACCAGGTTCTTCTGCTAGCCATCCCGGTTCTAGGGGTTCCCTTCAGTCCCCGTCTCCAGCACCAGGGAGTTGTTATGAGTGTGGAGAGATTGGGCATATGAGGAGGGATTGTCCTCGTCTTCTTAGGGGTCCAGCTCAGCAGAGGAGTCAGCCCTCGATTTCAGCTCCAGTTACTTCACCACCCGCTCAGGCAGCTAGAGGTGGGGGTCAGTCAGCTAGGGGTCGCCCCAGAGGGAGAGGTCGATCCGATGGTGGTCAGGCCCGTTTCTATACGCTCCCAGCTAGATCAAATGTTATTGCTTCAGATGCCGTGATTACAGGTATTGTCTCAGGTTGCCACAGATATGCCTCTGTGTTATTTGATCCTAGTTTCACCTTTTCATATGTGTCATCATATTTTGCTTGTTATTTGGATACGCCCCGTGAGTCACTTGTTTTATCTGTTCGTGTATCTACTCCGGTGGGCGATACTATTATTGTAGGCCGTGTATACCGGTCGTGTGTGGTGACTATTGGGGGTCTAGAGACCCGAGTGGACCTTTTGTTGCTTTGTATGGTGGACTTTAATGTGATATTAGGCATGGATTGGCTATCTCTGTGTCGTGCTATATTGGGCTGTCATGCTAAGACAGTGACGTTGGCTATGCCGGGTGTGCCACGGATTGACTGGCGAGGTTCGACTGATTTTGTCCCCAGTAGGGTGATTTCATTTCTAAAGGCCCAGCAGATGGTTGGGAAGGGTTGTCTCTCATACTTAGCCTTTGTGAGGTATGTCAGTGCAAAGACTCCTAGTATCGATTATGTTCCAGTAGTGAGGGATTTTCCTGATGTGTTCCCTGCAGACCTGTCAGGCATGCCACCGGATTGGGATATTAACTTTGGTACTGATTTGGTGCCGAGCACTCAGCCTATTTCTATTCCACCGTATTGTATGGCACCAGCGAAGTTGAAAGAGTTGAAAGAGCAGCTTCAGGAACTCCTTGATAAGGGGTTTATTCGGTCTAGTGTATCGCCTTGGGGTGCGCCTGTTCTATTTGTGAAGAAGAAGGATGGCACGATGAGGATGTGCATCGATTACAGGCAGTTGAACAAAGTTACAATCAAGAACAAGTATCCTTTGCCTCGTATTGATGATTTATTTGACCAGCTTCAGGGAGCGAGAGTATTCTCCAAGATTGATCTCCGGTCAGGGTATCACCAGTTGAAGATCAAGGACTCAGATATTCTTAAGACGTCTTTCAGGACCCGATATGGTCATTATGAGTTCATTGTGATGTCTCTTGGGCTGACCAATGCCCCAGCAGTATTCATGCAATTGATGAACAGCGTGCTTCGGCCTTATCTCGATCGTTTGTGATTGTTTTTATTGATGATATTCTGGTGTACTCGCGTAGTCAGGAGGAACACGTTGTGCATTTGAGAGTTGTGTTGCAGTGGTTGAGGGAGGAGAAGCTTTATGCAAAGTTCTCCAAGTGTGAATTTTTGGCTCGGTTTAGTGGCTTTCTTGGGGCACGTGGTGTCCAGTGAGGGTATTCAGGTTGATCCGAAGAAGATAGAGGCGGTTCAGAGTTGGCCCAGATCGTCCTCAGCCACAGAGATTCGCAACTTTCTTGGTTTGGCGGGTTATTACCGTCTGTTCGTTCAGGGATTTTCATCTATTGCATCACCCTTGACCAAATTGACTCAAAAGGGTGCTTTATTCAGGTGGTCAGATGAGTGTGAGGCGGGCTTTCAGAAGCTCAAGACTGCCTTGACCACAGCTCCAGTGTTAGTTTTTCCATCAGCTTCAGGTTCATATACAGTATATTGCGATGCTTCTAGAGTTGGTATTGGGTGTGTGTTGATGCAGGAGGGTAGAGTGATTATTTCTGCTTCTCGCTAGTTGAAGCCCCATGAGAAGAACTACCATGTTCATGATTTGGAGTTGGCTACCATTGTTTATGCATTGAAGATTTAGAGGCATTATCTTTATGGTGTGTCTTGTGAGGTGTTTATTGATCCTCGTAGCCTCCAGCAATTGTTCAAGCAGAAGGATCTCAATTTGAGGCAGCGGAGATGGTTGGAGCTGCTAAAGGATCATGATATCACTATCTTGTATCATCCGGGGAAGGCCAATGTAGTGGCCGATGCTTTGAGTAGGAAGGTGGTGAGTATGGGTAGTTTGGTGTATATTCCTGTTGGGGAGAGACCTCTTGCAGTTTATGTTCAGGCCTTGGCCAATTGGTTTGTGAGGTTGGATATTTCGGAGCCCAGTCTGGTCTTAGCTTGTGTGGTTTCTCTGTCTTCCTTGTTTGATCGCATCAGATAGCGCCAGTATGATGATCCTCATTTGCTTGTCCTTAAGGACAGATTTCAGCACGACGATGCCAGAGATATGACTATTGGTGATGATAGGGTATTGAGGATGCAGGGTCGGATATGTGTGCCCAATGTAGATGTGCTTCGCGAGTTGATTCTGAGAAGGCCCATAGCTCGCGGTATTCCATCCATCCGGGTGTCGCGAAGATGTATCACGATTTGAGACAGTATTATTGGTGGAGGAGAATGAAGAAGGATATTGCGGGATTTGTAGATCGGTGTCTCCATTGTCAGCAGGTGAAATATGAGCATCAGAGACCGAGTGGCTTGCTTCAGCGGTTAGATATTCCAGAGTGGAAGTGGGAGCGGATCACCATAGATTTCGTAGTTAGGCTCCCACGGACTTTGAAGAAGTTCGATGCTATTTGTGTGATTGTGGATCGGCTGACCAAGTCCGTGCACTTCATTCCTGTGTGTACTACCTATTCTTCATAGCGGTTAGCAGAGATTTATATCCGAGAGATTGTTCGCCTGCATGGGGTTCCAGTTTCCATCATTTCAGATAGGGGTACTCAGTTTACTTCACAGTTTTGGAGGGTCGTGCAGCGAGAGTTGGGTACTCAGGTTGAGTTGAGCACAGCTTTTCACCCTCAAACGGACTGGCAGTCCGAGCGCGCTATTCAGATATTAGAGGACATGTTGCGCGCTTGTGTCATTAATTTTGGAGGGTCATGGAATCAATTTCTACCGCTCGAGGAGTTTTCATAAAACAACAGTTATCAGTCGAGTATCCAGATGGCTCCATATGAGGCTTTATATGGGAGACGGTGTAGATCTCCAGCTGGTTGGTTTGAGCTGGGCAAGGCTAGGCTTTTGGGAACAGACTTAGTACAGGATGCTTTGGACAATATGAGAGTGATTCAGGAGCGGCTTCGTACAGCGTAGTCGAGACAGAAGAGTTATGCTGACATGAAGGTCCGTGATGTGTCGTACACGGTTGGGGAGAAGGTTCTACTGAAGGTTTCACCCATGAAGGGTGTTATGAGATTTTGGAAGAAGGGTAAATTGAATCGTCGATTCATTAGGCCTTTTGAGGTGCTTCGGAGGATTGGGGAGGTGGCTTATGAGCTTGTTTTTTCACCCAGCTTGTCGATTGTACATCCGGTATTTCATGTTTCTATGCTCCAGAAGTATATTGGTGATCCGTCTCATGTTTTGGATTTCAGCACGGTTCAGTTAGACGGTGATTTGACTTATGACGTGGAGCCAGTGGCTATTTTGGAGCATCAGGTTCGAAAGTTGAGATCAAAGGATATAGCTTCAGTGAAAGTGCAGTTGAGATGTCGGCTCATGGAGGAGGCTACCTAGGAGACCGAGCGGGAGATGCGAAGCAGATATCCTCACCTATTTGAGGCTTCGGGTATGTTTCTTGACTCGTTCAAGGATGAACGTTTGTTTAAGAGGGGGAGGATGTAACGACCCGGCCGG
Organism: Nicotiana attenuata; assembly: GCF_001879085.1. Taxonomy (NCBI): domain Eukaryota; kingdom Viridiplantae; phylum Streptophyta; class Magnoliopsida; order Solanales; family Solanaceae; genus Nicotiana; species Nicotiana attenuata. The sequence goes on along the minus strand of NW_017673519.1, from coordinate 64,046 downwards.
TCGTTTCATGAGTCACAATCACATTCTCCCCGTTTCTGCTTCTTTATGTGTTGTTCAGCTGTATTTTATCATGTCGTGTCGGTTGTTCTGTGTTTGGATTGGTCATGGAGTGAAATGAGACACTTAGTCTCTACTTTGGAAGCTTTAGTTGGAAAAGTTAACCGGAAGTTGACTTGTGAGTAAACGATCTTGGAATTTGGTTTTTATGGTTCAGATAGCTTCGTTAGGTGATTTGGGACTTAGGAGCGTGTTCGGAACGTAATTTGGAGGTCCGCGGTAGATTTAGGCTTGAATTGGCAAAATTGGAAATTTGGCATTTTCCGGTCGGCAGTGGAAATCTTGATATCGGGGTCGGAATGGAATTCCGGATATTGGAGTATTCTGTTGTGTCATTGCTGACGTGTGTGCAAAATTTCAGGTCATTCGGATGAGGTTTGATAGGGTTTTGGATCGGTTGCTGTTGATACCCAATTTTTCCCTCATATATTTTAAATTTTGCATAAATACTTTCAAAATATTGAACATGCATTTACAAACATGTACAAGTGTTCTATAATTTTTCTACAATTTTAAAGGCCCAAAATCCATTTATTTCTGCATTTTTTTAATTACATAAATGTTCAAAACTATCCCTTATATTATTTTATGATGATTTAATCATCTAAATTCATCATTTATGTTCATATGAGTGTTCAAACATTTTAATTGCATTTTTTATAATCACCTTTGCATGTTTAAGACTATAATTGCATATTTTGCAAATATAGCCCCTACATAGGCATAATTACATTATCTATACAAAAAATGACTTTTTATATTTTTATAATATTGAATAATTATTTTAAATCACCTTCATGCTTGAAAATCATTTTTATCATTTTATTAGCTACTCATAAAATTATTTTAATTAGTAAAATGGGTATTAAAATAACAGCCCTAATTTACACCCAAAATCGGAAACCCCCCCCCCCCCGAATCAAATTTATTAAACCCAAGCCCAATATAAAATGACCCTAACCCAATTAAACCTAGCCGACCCAATAACCCCGTTTAATCGTGGCCGTTGATCTTTTAGATCAATTGTCCACAATTAAACTTACCATAATAATCCCAAAACCCCCTAAACCCTTTCATTCTTTCATTTCCGCCGCCTTCGTTCCTCAACCTCTCCAACTCTCTCTCAGTTCACCCCTAACCCTAATCGCCGTCACCGGCGGAGACCTCATTTCCATGATGTTTCTGTGCATTCTCCGACCCACCACCGGTCTCCTATACTCTCTGGCTGTTTGATTTCATGATTCCTTGAGAGGATCACATGGAAACACAACCTGTTCCGGCTTGAAAGTTGTTTACCGGCCTGTCTCGGGCCACTTTCGTTTGTGAGTATGGATTTCCTCTTGTTTCTAGTACGAACCCATAGGATTTCGACCGATTCTCTTCGTCTCTACTATCCTCTGAAAACCCTAGTTTCACTACAGTTGGAATCATCACAGATCTTTGTAGATTTGAAGTTATTTGAGTATCATTGGGTGTTCTCCTTTAAGAATCTCTTGGTTTAATTAATTGTTTCGACTTCGTTTACTCTTTCAGAAATTAGGGTTTGTACGAGACTTTTCTTCAAAGATTTTTCTAAACCTTTCAGTGTTTAAACTAATGTTTTCTTTACATGTTTGATTAATTTTCGTGTATATGCTCAAACCCTAGATATTCTTGTTTATGACACTGAGTTCTTCAAATTTATTTATTTATTGGGTTTATTTCTGTGAACCAGTATATCGACTGATTCTATTTTTAAGTTTTGAATGATTCTTTCCTGTTAAAATCAGTATATCGTTGGGATTTTTACTGATTGAATTCTATAAAGGATTCGAATAATTTTCCTGTTAAAATTGATATTTTTTGGGATTTTACTTGTTTCCTTATTTCTGACCTTGATTAATTATACTTGCCTTAATTAACTATCAGTACGGATTGGGGATTTGACTGACTCCCTATATGGTATGATATTGATTACTTGCCTTATTTGAGCCCTAGTTTTGTACCGTTAATTGACTCTCCTCAATTTAAGGGGTCTCTTCCGGATTTTCACTCCTGATATGTCCTTACCTCTAAACTGTTTCACACTTCTAACATTGCCTTCACTTTTAAAACTATTCTAACTCCTAAATGTTTTCCCTGTTAAACTAGGCTCACCTCTGAATTGTTTTACTTCTGAACTGTTTCTTAAAACTGTTTTCCATTCTTTCAAGCACTATCTCCCACTCTTACTCTTAGAATACCTAGGATCCTGCCCCTCCAGTGTGTGTACTGCCTAGGAATCCATGAGATTCCTCTAAACTCTAGCACATTGGGGCTGGCCTCTCCACACTGCACAAATAACTACTTCTCTTTAAAAAGGATCTTGGTGTGAGCGTTGCCCGGGGTCCCTGAGGCCCTTTGGGAACTTTGACACACCAGGATACCCTTGGGTGCACTATGAAACTATGGCACTTTGGATTGTTGAAGGCCTGGTTTTTCCAGGTTCATGTTGGGCCTATTCAGGCTCCCTATAGCATAGTTAAGTTTATTTTTTCCAATTCATTTGTTTTATGGTTTGTAATAATCATTGTAAACAGATATTGGGATTATTAGAAAAATGGGAGGGATTTATTTATATATATATATATATATATATATATATATATATATATATATATATATATATATATATATATA
>NW_017673519.1:16239-61306 GCF_001879085.1 Nicotiana attenuata | reverse complement strand
GTGGGAAGTCGGGTAGAGAATCATGCTCTTAAGGATCATTATGATTGGTCACTTGCATTAGAAACCATGCTTAGGGGATATTTTTTTTGTGCATGTTTATAGGTGCATTATATCATTTGTTCACAACTTCCTGCTTTCTAAGTTCTGCAATATGTCACGCTGTTTAGAAATCCTGTAATAGGTGCTATTAACTCTGCCTAATAATCATGTTTATTCTCTTATGTGCATTAGAAACATGCTTAGGATTTTTTTATTACCTCGCCTAAATACTATGACTGCATCTAGATCGTACAGAATCAGTTCTTCAGTAGCAACTACGTCCATAAGAGTAATTTTTAAAAAGCACCCACGCTTAGGTATTATGGCCTATAGAGATAATGTGTATAAAAACTGTTCTGTAACGTTTGCACCTAGACAGCATGCCTATAGGACACAATGAAACTCAAACTGCCCCGTTAAAATTATTTTTGATGGTTTATTGCACTTCTAACCAATGAGTAGATACCATGTTCATAGGACACCACTGTTACACGCCTAGGCAAGCCTGTAGGGAGACTTAAATCCTGTAAACTGGTAAATCACCTTTTGTTTATTTGTGAACTTCCCAGATTCACAGGTCTTAAATCAGTAGGCAAACTGATTAGGTCCTCTATCACCTCGTTTTAAAACAATGCTGCATATTCCGTTTGTCATGCTCAACTAGATATTCTGCTCTAGGATCCTTTGAGATATCTGAAATCCTATTGTTTTGAGACGTGCTACTATCAGCTTATGTGAGGAGGTAAAAGTGAGCCTTTAATTGCCTTTATGTGATGTCCTAATTGTTCTTGCTTGTCGCCTAGATTTTTCTCCTCTAGGTCCTTAGGAAAGTCTAGAACTGCCTAAATTAGAGGTCCTAAATACCTCCAGGCCACAGAGGAAGGGGACGGGTAATGCACGCATATAGTTCGTTCAATTAAAAGCGCTTATATAACACTAAAGGGGGGTAAATGGGTATTAAAAGGATAAGATGACTGTGCGTAAGTCACTTCCAACTTACGTTAAACTTACCAACGACCGTCGACCCTAATTTCGACCGCACGACCCACCAACAATACACTGCCATTGCTGAACCCATCGACCAGCTATATGAAAGGCTGAAGGTTGCTGGTTACGTCACTCTCATCCCTGCTGTGGCCACGAAGAGCTCATTCTAATGGGTTAACCCAAATAAGACTTGTGCATACCATTCGGGCATGAAAGGGCACACCATCAACGAATGCCGCACATTGAAGGACGAAATCCAGGCTTTGATTGACAACAAGGTCATCCAGGCAAAGGAGGGTACGCCTAATGTCCGCAATAACCCCCTCCCAGATCACAGGGGTGAAGGTGTTAATGTGCTAGAGATGGATGAAGAATGGGATCCGGAGGGATCAATCGGACTTATCAAAGAGGGTGACGACCCCAAGAAACCCGCAGTCACACTCAATCCCATTATAGTGCAGGTGCAGCCGCCAATGGAGGTCGAGGTAACAGCATCAGTCCCATTTGAAGTTGAGGTAGCACCCCCTGCAGTTGCACCTATTCCATTTGAGGTGAAAGTAGCCACACCCTTTAGTGACAGTATCAAGCACACCGCCTTTCAGCACCGAGGCTGTACCATGGGATTATGTGGCCGAATCTAGAAGAAAAGGAAAAACCAAGATGGGAGTATCTGGTGCCGCACAAGGGATGACTAGGACTGGAAGGGTCTATACACCCGAGCATTTGGGAGAGTCCAGCAAACAGGCCTCTAACAGACCTCCCGTTATTGAAACAGGTCCAGATGACCTCTGGAGGAAAGTACAAGCAAGGGAGTATTCAGTCATCGATCATCTGAATAAGACTCCTGCTCAAATATCTATCTTGTCGCTGCTACAGAATTCAGAAGCACACTGGAACGCTCTGATGAAAGTATTGAACAAAGCATATGTGCCCAATAACATCACAAGCACATAAATGGCTAACGTGGTGGGACAGGTATTGGAAAGTCACAATATCACTTTCCACGAGGATGAGTTGTCGCCTGAGGGTTTGAGTCACAATAGGGCACTGCATACACAATCCAATGCGAAGACTACTTCATTACCAGGGTCCTGATCAATGGAGGATCCAGTGTCAATATTTGCCCATTGACAACACTGAAGAGGTTGGGAAAAGGCCTATACGAGATACGAGAAGGGACCATGAACGTGAAGGCATTTGAAGGGTCTCAGAGAGCTACCATCGGGGAAATTAATCTCTGTCTGCAAATGGGGCCTACGTGGTTTGATGTCGAGTTTCAGGTGCTGGACATATCTGCATCCTACAATCTGCTGTTAGGACGACCATGGATACACGCTGCTGGGGCTGTGGCATCAACTTTGCATCAGGCAGTAAAGTTTGAGTGGAACCATCAGGAGGTGATTATCCATGGAGACGGGAGCAACCCCATTTACACCCGTCAGACTATTCCGATGGTCGAGAATAGGAGAAAGCTAGGCGGAGAAACTTATCATCACATCGAGCGGGTCAATGCAATCGACAAAGATAAGTGGTGGGATAGCAAGATAGCAAGCATGATGAACTGGGGAGGGTATGAGCCTGGCAAGGGTCTTGGTAAAAATCTTCAAGGCATCACCAAGCCAATACAGCCAAAGTACCATGGTACCACTTTTGGGCTGGGATATCAATACACCTGGCAAGAATACAATGACTGGTCACCACCATGGCGAGGTCCGTACTATCCATTGGAGCAGCCTATACCGCACTTGAGTCAGACCTTCCAACAGGCCGACATCATATGGGGATCAGAGGAGGAAGAAGCACTGGCAGCCTTAAGGAACCTGTTCTTGGAGGATGAGGACATGGACTGTTGTGTAATTGTTGAGGAGGAGGAGGAGGAAGGCCCTACCATCCGAGCTGTGGAGAGAGGATCATTCCTCAAGAATTGGACTGTCAGACCATCCAGGGCCCGACGAGTCCCGGGGTAGCAAGGCTGAACAACATTGTTTTGTTTATTTTCTAAGAAAAATGATTTCCCTTTTTGGCATTTTGTTTTAAATAATATTTCCAATGTTCCGAAAACGTTGTTTAAATTATTGAAAATCGCTTTTATGCTTCAATGAATCAATATTTATTATTACCATTTTTCTCTCATATCTTTATCTATACAGCATTACCATTTCCTGTCTCGATGAACCAACAACTGTGACATGTAATGAGACGACGCAACAAAAGGATAGTGATTTGGAAGAAGAAGATGTCATACCCGAGGAAATTGTAAGAGAAGTAGAAGACTTTGAGAACAAGCCTAAGTCCAATCTGGACGAAACAGAAATAATCAACTTGGGAGATTTTGAAACTGTCAAGGAAACCCGCATCAGCATCCACTTGTTGCCATCAGAAAAAGAAGAGTACACACAGTTCTTGAAAGGGGATGAGGACATCTTTGCATGGTCATACGATGATATGACCGAGATAAGTACATCCATTGTGGCTCACAAGTTGCCCACAAACCCAACGTGTCCACCAGTGAAGCAGAAACTCAGGAAATTCAAGCCTGACATGAGTCTGAAAATCAAGGAGGAGGTTACTAAGCAAATCAAGGCCAAGGTCCTCAGGGTGGTTGAATACCCAACTTGGCTAGCCAACATCGTGCTAGTTCCAAAGAAGGATGGGAAGGTCAGGGTCTGTGTTGATTATCGGGATCTCAACAGGGCCAACCCAAAGGATGATTTCCCACTTCCAAACATACACATCCTAATCGACGATTGTGCGAAGAATGAACTCCAGTCGTTTGTGGATTGTTTTGCCGGTTACCATCAGATCTGGATGGACGAAGAGGACGCCGAGAAAACGGCTTTCATTACATCATGGGGAGTATACTGTTATAAGATGATGCCATTCGGTCTAAAGAATGCTGGGGCCACCTACATGAGGGCTATGACTACCATTTTTCATGACATGATACATAAGGAGATCGAGGTACATGTGGACGACATCATCATCAAATCCAAGAAATCCACAGATCATACAGCCGATTTGAGGAAGTTTTTCGATAGACTGCGGAAATACAACCTGAAACTAAACCCCGCAAAATGTGCATTCGGGGTTCCTGCCGGAAAGTTACTTGGGTTCATTGTCAGCCGCCGAGGGATAGAATTGGATCCGTCAAAAGTCAAAGCCATCCAGGAGCTACCACCGCCGAAGAGTAAGAAAGATGTAATGAGTTTTCTAGGACGGCTAAACTACATCAGCCGGTTCATAGCCCAGTCCACAGTTATATGTGAGCCGATTTTCAAGATGTTGAAGAAAGATGCTGCAACTAGTTGGACCGAAGATTGTCAAAAGGCTTTCGACAAGATCAAGGAGTACTTATCAACACCACCAGTCTTGGTCCCGCCAGAGCCAGGTAGACCCTTGCTACTCTACCTTGCAGTGCTAGATGGAGCCTTCGGCTGCGTTCTGGGGCAGCACGACGAGACAGGGAGAAAGGAACAAGCTATCTATTACCTGAGTAAGAAGTTCACTCCATATGAAGCGCGGTACTCTCTATTGGAACGTACCTGCTGCGCTCTGACTTGGATAGCTCAGAAGCTGAGGCATTACTTCTGTGCCTACACAACATACCTCATATCAAGGATGGATCCCTTGAAATATATCTTTCAGAAACCCATGCCCACTGGCAAGCTGGCTAAGTGGCAAATCCTGTTGAGCGAGTTCGACATTGTTTATGTGACTCAGAAAGCAGTCAAGGGACAGGCACTGGCAGATCATCTTGCTGAGAACCCCGTGGAAGGAGAATACGAACCCCTGAAAACGTATTTTCCCGATGAAGAGGTGCTATTCATAGGAGAAGATATTGCTGAGTCCTACGACGGTTGGAGAATGTTCTTTGACGGAGCGGCAAATTTCAAGGGAGTCGGCATTGGAGCCGTCTTGGTATCGGAAACTGGCCAACATTATCCGGTATCTGCTAAACTCAGATTTCCCTGCACCAACAACATGGCAGAGTATGAAGCCTGCATACTAGGGCTCAACATGGCCATCGACATGAATATTCAGGAGCTGCTGGTAATCGGTGATTCAGATTTGCTTGTGCACCAGGTACAAGGAGAATGGGCCACCAAGAATTCCAAGATATTGCCATATCTGCACCATGTGCAGGAATTGAGAAAGAGGTTCACGAAGATAGAGTTTCGGCATGTTCCCAGGATTCAGAACGAGTTTGCCGATGCATTGGCCACTTTGTCATCCATGATACAGCATCCCGACAAGAACTTCATCGATCCCATCCCAGTAAGGATCCATAGCCAGCCGGCGTATTGTGCCCATGTTGAAGAAGAAACAGACGGGAAGCCTTGGTTTCACGATATCAAAGAATATTTGGCAAAAGGAGAATATCCGGAGCATGCAAATCATACTCAGAAACGTACGCTTCGGAGGTTGACCAATAATTTCTTCCACAGCGGAGGAACCTTGTACAGAAGAACTCCTGATTTAGGATTGCTAAGGTGTGTCGATGCAAAAGAAGCTTCTAAGCTACTTGAGGAGATACATACTGGGACCTGCGGCCCGCATATGAACGGCTTTGTCTTGGCCAAGAAGATACTTAGGGCCGGTTATTTCTGGATGACCATGGAGACAGATTGCGTCCAGTATGTCCGAAAATTCTACCAATGTCAAGTACATGCCGATATGATAAAAGTGCCACCAAATGAGCTCAATGCAACAAGCTCACCTTGGCCATTCGCTGCCTGGGGAATGGATGTCATTGGTCCAATCGAGCCCACCGCCTCAAATGGGCATCGGTTCATCTTGGTAGCTATTGATTACTTCACCAAATGGGTCGAAGCAGCATCTTACAAGGCAGTAACTAAGAAGGTCGTAGCAGAGTTTGTCCGCGACCGGATTGTTTGCCGGTTCGGAGTTCCAGAATCAATCATCACTAGCAATGCCTCCAATCTCAACAGTGATCTAATGAAGACCATGTGTGAGACTTTCAAAATCAAGCACAAGAATTCCACAGCCTATAGACCTCAGATGAATGGAGCCGTAGAAGCCGCTAACAAGAATATCAAGAAGATACTGAGAAAGATGGTAGAAAATCACAAACAATGGCACGAGAAGCTGCCATTCGCTTTATTGGGATACCGTACCACAGTCTACACATCAACCGGGGCAACTCCCTACTTACTGGTTTATGGTACTGAAGTTGTTATTCCTGATGAAGTGGAGATTCCTTCTTTGAGAATCATATAAGAAGCTGAGCTCAGCGACGCAGAATGGATAAGGAGCCATTATGAGCAGCCAACCCTCATAGACGGAAAAAGGATGAATGCAGTGTGTCATGGGCAACTCTATCAGAACAGAATGTCCAGAGCCTTCAACAAAACAGTCATGCAGAGATAGTTCACACCGGGGCAGCAGGTGTTGAAGAAGATCTTTCCGCATCAGGATGAAGCCAAAGGGAAATTCTCTCTCAACTGGCAAGGCCCTTACATGGTTCACAGAGTATTGATAGGAGGAGCCCTCATACTTGCAGAAATGGACGGAGAAGTCTGGCCAACACCGATCAACTCAGATATAGTCAAACGATACTATGTGTAACTATTTATGTTTTCCCAAAATGATGTAAATTGAACTACACTCGACCTGATTCCCATTTAAGAGGGGATAAGTAGGCAGCCCTGTGGGTTCGGTCACAATTCAGTAAAAGTCCTATTTTTTCCCACAATCAAAAACTGGGGCAGAATTTTGAGGAGGACCCTCAAAATTCTGAAGCAATTTCAGCCGATCGCAGCATATGCAGCAGTCAGACGTGTCCATCTAACTAGGGAAGAATTTTGAGGAGGACCCTCAAAATTCTATAGCATGAGAGGTTGCGATGTCTCGGATCGTGTCACAGTCACTGGTTCATCTAACCAATTTCTAAAATAATATATTTTTATTAAGTCTTTGAAAACTATGCATGCTTGCTTGTAAAATGACTCTGTTTAGCCAACTCCACCCCTAATGATTCGAACAGGACCTTCGGACCAAGCAAAGCAAGCCAAGCAAGCCAACGGAGGCACGAACCGACCTCCCCCTTAACAGAACTTATGATTTTTCTTTGGATGCAGGAGCGAAGAATATACATGCCTCCAAGCCACAATCTTCATAACAACCGCGATATTGAAATCTATTTCCAGCTAAGAAAACTCTGCTATCACCTGCTATTTATTCTATTTTTGCATGGGACTAAGCCCTGTCCCGAATCCTACATGAGACTAAGCTCTGTCTCCGTCCGCATGAGGCTAAGCCCTACCTCCATTTTACATAAGGCTAAGCATTGCCTTCCATTTGCATGGGACTAAGCCCTGTCCCAAATCTTGCATGAGACTAAGCTCTGTCTCCATCTGCAAGAGGCTAAGCCCNAATTTTGAGGAGGACCCTCAAAATTCCGAAGCAATTCCAGCCGATCGCAACATGTGCAGCAGTCAGACGTGTCCATCCAACTGGGGCAGAATTTTGAAGAAGACCCTCAAAATTCTATAGCATGAGAGGTTGCGATGTCTCGGATCGTGTCACAGTCACTGGTTCATCTAACCAATTTCTAAAATAATATATTTCTATTACGTCTTTGAAACTATGCATGCTTGCTTGTAAAATGACTCTGTTTAGCCAACTCTACCCCCAATGATTTGAACAGGACCTTCGGACCAAGCCAAGCAAGCCGACAGAGGCACGAACCGACCTCCCCTTTTACAGAACTCACAATTTTTTTGGATGCATGAGCGAAGAATATACATGCCTCCCAGTCATAATCTTCATAACAATCGTGATACTGAAATCTATTATTAGCTAAGAAACTTCGCTATCACCTGCTATTTATTCTATTTTTGCATGGGACTAAGCCCTGTCCCGAATCTTGCATGAGACTAAGCTCTGTCTCTATCTGCATGAGGCTAAGCCCTGCCTCCATATCTGCATAAGGCTAAGCTCTGCCTTCCATTTGCATAGGACTAAGCCCTGTCCCGAATCCTGCATGAGGCTAAGTCCTACCTCCATATCTGCATAAAGCTAAGCTCTGCCTTCCATCTGCATGCGACTAAGCCCTGTCCTGAATCTTGCATGAGGCTAAGCTCTGATTCCTACTTGCATAAGGCCAATCATCGCCTTTATTTGCCGAGACTAAGCACTGTCTCTCCAGCACTATCTATTTGATCCTCTTTCGGGCTAAGTTCCGCCCTCAACCTCATAAGACTAAGCCTTGTCTTGTTGATTTTAGCATCATATTATTGCATCTCATGCACTGAAATATCGCCAAGTTGTCCAAAGGTGTGATTATCTAAAGGCATCATCCTTATAGCCGAAAGACACCATGCCATGGCCTGAGGATCTCTCAAATTTGCATATCATTATTCAAAGGCGTCTTGGTTCGGAGGCACCATTTTCATGGCCCGAGAACATCATTTCATGGCCTACGAATCCCCCACCGAACAATTCATGGCCCAGGACATCATGGTCTAAGGACGTCATCCTCAACCATCCAAAGACAATCTTTCATGGTCTAAAGGAAATTTGCATCATCTATATACTTGCATGCATTGTATTTTAAGTTTTGCAGGTAATCCGGGAGGTAACCGTATTCGAACAAGAGATGCCTTTGCTTTTAAACTTACCATAATAATCCCAAACGACCCCTAAACCCTTTCATTCTTTCATTTCCGCCGCCTTCGTTCCTTAACCTCTCCAACTCTCTCTCAGTTCACCCCTAACCCTAATCGCCATCACCGGCGGAGACCTTCTTTCCATGATGTTTTTGTGCATTCTCCGACCACCACCGGTCTCCTATACTCTCTGGTTGTTTGATTTCATGATTCCTTAAGAGGATCACATGGAAACCCAACCTGTTCCGGCTTGAAAGTTGTTTACCGGCCTGTCTCCGGCCACTTTCTTTTGTGAGTATGGATTTCCTCTTGTTTCTAGTACGAACCCATGGGTTTTCGACCGATTCTCTTCGTCTCTACTATCCTCTGAAAACCCTAGTTTCACTACAGTTGGAATCTTCTCAGATCTTTGTAGATCTGAAGTTATTTGAGTATCATTGGGTGTTTTCCTTTAAGAATCTCTTGGTTTAATTAATTGTTTCGGCTTCGTTTACTCTTTCTGAAATTAGGGTTTGTACGAGACTTTTCTTCGAAGATTTTTCTAAACCTTTCAGTGTTTAAACTAATGTTTTCTTTACATGTTTGATTAATTTTCGTGCATATGCTCAAACCCTAGATATTCTTGTTTGTGACACTGAGTTCTTCTAATTTTTTTATTTATTGTGTTTATTTTTGTGAACCAGTATATCGAATGATTCTATTTTTAAGTTTTGAATAATTCTTTCCTGTTAAAATCAGTATTCGTTGGGATTTTTACTGATTGAATTCTATTAAGGATTCGAATAATTTTCCTGTTAAAATTGATATTTTCTGGGATTTTTACTTGTTTCCTTATTTGTGACCTAGATTAATTATACTTGCCTTAATTAATTATCAGTACGGTTTGGGGATTTGACTGACTCCCTATATGGTATGATATTGATTACTTGCCTTATTTGAGCCCTAGTTTTGTACCGTTAATTGACTCTCCTCAATTTAAGGGGTCTCGTTCGGATTTTCACTCCTGATATGTCCTTACCTCTAAACTGTTTCACACTTCTAACATTGCCTTCACTTTTAAAATTATTTTCACTCCTAAATGTTTTCCCTGTTAAACTAGGCTCACCTCTGAATTGTTTTACTTCTGAATTGTTTCTTAAAATTGTTTTCCATTCTTTCAAGCACTATCTCCCACTCTTACTCTTAGAAACCTAGGATCCTGCCCCTCCAGTGTGTGTACTGCCTAGGATTCCATGAGATTCCTCCGAACTCTGGCACACTAGGGCTGGCCTCTCCACACTACACAAATAACTACTTCTCTTTAAAAAGGATCTTGGTGTGAGCATTGCCCGGGGTCCCAGAGGCCCTTTGCGAACTTTGACACACCAGGATACCCTTGGGTGCACTATGAGACTATGGCACTTGGATTGTTGAAGGCCTGGTTTTTCTAGGTTCATGTTGGGCCTATTCAGGCTCCCTATGGCATAGTTTAGTCTATTTTTTGCAATTCATTTGTTTTATGGTTTGTAATAATCATTGTAAACAGATATTGGGGATTATTAGTAAAATGGGAGGGATTTATATATATATATATATATATATATTGTGGGAAATCGGGTAGAAATCATGTTCTTAGGATCATTATGATTGTCTACTTGCCTTAGAAACCATGCTTAGGGGATTATTTTTTTGTGCATGTTTATAGGTGCATATATCATTTGTTCTAAAACTTCTACTTTCTAAAGTTCTACATATGTCACGCCTATTTAGAAATCTTGTTACTAGGTTGCTATTAACTCTGCCTAATAATCATGTTTATTCTCTTATGTGCATTAGAAACCATGCTTTAGGATTTTCTTTATTACCCTCGCCTAAATACTATGACTGCATCTAGATCGTACAGAATCAGTTTCTTCAGTAGCAACTACGTCCATAAGAGTAATTTTCAAAAGCAGCCTCTACACTTAGGTATTATGCCTATAGAGATAATGTGTATAAAAACTGTTCTGTAACATTTGCACCTAGACTGCATGCCTATAGGACACAATGAACTCAAACTGCCCGTTAAAACTATTTTTGATGGTTTATTGCACTTCTGATCAATGACTAGATACCATGTTCATAGGACGTCACTGTTACACACCTAGGCAAGCCTGTAGGGCGACTAAAATCCTGCAAACTGTAAAATCACGCTTTTGTTATTTGTGAACTGCCCAAATTCAACAGGTCTTAAAATCAACAGGCAAACTGATTAGGTCACTATCACCTCGTTTTAACACAATGCTGCATATTCCGTTTGTCATGCTCACCTAGATATTCTGCTCTAGGATCCTTTGAGATATCTGAAATCCTATTGTTTGAGACGTGCTACTATCAGCTTATGTGAGGAGGTAAAAGTGAGCCTTTAATTGCCTTTATGTGAATGTCCTAATTGTTCTTGCTTGTCGCCTAGATTTTTCTCCTCTAGGTACCTTAGGAAAGTATAGAACTGCCTAAATTAGAGGTCCTTAATACCTCCAGGGCCACAAGGAAGGGACGAGTAATGCACGCATATAGTTCGTTCAATTAAAAGCGCTTATATAACCACTAAGGGGAGGGTAAATAGGTAGTAAAAGGATATGATGACTTGTGCGCTAATGCCACGTGTAACCCCTCTAGTTGAGGAAGGCTTACCGGGTATTGTACAGATGTAATCCTATAGGCTAACAAACCTAGGACTTCCCTCATCTTATTTACATATGTGTGTTTAGACTGCTTATCTGTTAAATTCCCTTTATCTTATATGTGTGCTTAGACTGCCTATCTGTTAAATGACTAATTCACATAATTTGAGTTCGGCTGGGACCCACCGTTGTGGACTGCGAGGGGTGCTTAACACCTTCCCCTCAAGGTTACTTCGAGCCCTTACCCAATCTCTGGTAATGCAAACCGGTTTATGAGTTACTTGCTTTAGGTGCCCTAACACACCTTAATCCGCTAGGTGGCGACTCTTCAAATTCAAATACCCAATTCCCAAAAGGAAATGAGTTGTTCCCAATGAATGTCGAAACCCGGACTCTGCGAGGAAAAAGGGGGTGCGACAATTGCGGAATTCAGAAGTTTTGGAATCCTTAGGCTTGAATCCGAGGGTGATTTGGTGTTTCGATGTTGTTTTGAGTGTTCCAAGGGTTGGTATGAGTGTGAATGATGATATGTGACTTGTTGGTATTTTTGGCTGAGGTCCCGGGGGCCTCGGGATGATTTCGGAAGGTTGTCGGAAAGTTTGGACTTGAATTGGAGCGGCTGAAGCTGCTGTGTTTTGTCATAACCGCACCTGCGGATTGGGGACCGTAGGTGCAAGCCGCAGAAGTGGAAGCCTGAGCGTAGAATCGACATGGTCACAGGAGCGGGCAGTTAGACCGCATCTACGAGCCACAGGTGCGAGACTTGGGTCGCTGGTGCGGTGCCTGAGGACTTTAATGAAAACCGCAGATGCGGTTAATATGACCGCAGGTGCGGTCCGCAAGTGCGATATTTTGCCGCAGGTGCGAACATCACTGGGCAGAAAGTATATAAGTTACCCTTCGCGAAATTTAGGCCATTCCACCATTTTTGAAGTTGGGATCGAAGCTTTTGGAGGGTTTTGAAGAGGAAATCAAGGGGATTCTTGTTGAGGTAAGATTTTTTAACCTAATACTTGTATCTATGGTGAATTTCAGTGGATTAAACATGGAAATTTATGAGAATAAGGGTGAAAAATTGGGAAGTTAGGGCTTGAAATTAGAGAGGTATAATTGGGGATTTGAGGGACCATTTGAGGTCTGATTTTGATGTTCTCGGTATGTATGGACTCGTGGGAGGATAAGGATTCTATTGATGTAATTTTTATCGGATTCCGAGACGTGGGCCCGAGGGTCGGGTTTGACCAATTTCGGGATTTTGAGTTTGGCTTTGTCACTTTGGCTTGTATTGATGTTATGATTCTGATTTTGGATAGATTCGGGATGATTTGAGGCCGAGTCGAGAGGCAAGGTCATTGCGGAGTAGATTTCCATCCGGTTCGAGGCAAGTAACGATTGTAAATCTAGACCTGAGGGTATGAAACCCCAGAATTTCGTACTGTTTTGATAAATGAGGTGATGCACATGCTAGGTGACGGGCGTGTCGGCGTGCACCCGTAGGGATTGTGACTTGGTCCGTCCCGTGGCGACTGTAGAGTTGCATATTTTGATAAACTTTATATGATATCCATGTGTTTTAGAAATGAATCTATTAACTTGGGTTGAATGTCATGTTTAGGGCCTTGTGCCAAACTGTTTGGACCCTTAGGGGTATTTTACTACGTTCCTCACACTGTTTTGATTTGAAAGCATATCCTCAGTCATGATTTACCTATTATTGTGATTCAGTTTCATTACTCTAGTTTCAAATATATAAAAACTGTTTGGGCTGAGTTCCCTGATTTTCACTGAAATGCCCGAGTGCCTGTGAGGTTAATGACTGAGAGAGAGGTCGAGGACCTGATGGTGAGGATTATATATATCTATGGATCGGGCTGCACGCCGCAGTGATATTTATATATATGGATCGGGCTGCACGCCGTAGCGATATGTTGGATCGGGCTGCGCGCCGCTTGGACTGTAGGAGCCCCTCCAGAGTCTGTACACCCCCAGTGAGCGTAGTCGACTATATATATTTACGGATCGGGTTGCACGCCGCAGCGGTTATCATTATGAGATATCTATTAAGCGAGAGTGCTGAGTGTGAGTACAGATTTACGAGAGCTGACTCACGAGTGACTGAGAGGCTTGCCCGATGGGCTATACTTATGAGTGATCCTTTGCCCGAGGGGCTTGTTTATGATATTTCTGTTTTCACTCTTGTTTTATACTAAGCCTCTATTGAAAAATGTTGAATAAATGCTTTAAAGGATTTTTATTGAAACTGGAGTTTTTACGAGATATTTGGTTATTGAACCACAGATTTGACTTTGATATTTCTGTTGAGATTATTCATAAAGTATGTATATGATTTTAAATGCTCGTCACTATACCCAGCCTTTATTTACTTTAGTTACTTACTGAGTTGGCGTACTCACGTTACTCCCTGCACCTTGTGTGCAAATTCAGGTGCCAGAGCCTCCGAGTGAGAGCTGATCATTGCTTTCAGAGTCTTATCTGGAGATTGCAAGGTAGCTGCACGGCGTTCGCAGCCCTGCCTGTCTCCTTCCTATCCTTAGTATTTTATATTTCAGACTTATCTTGTATTAAGCAGACAGTGTTGAGTTGTATTTAGTGGCTCATGCCTAGTGACACCAGGATCGGGTTGGGATGATGTACTTACATATTTGTCTTTTCCGCATATTTGGTATATATTAAAATGAAAGATTTGAGATTATATCTTATTAGAAAAATGAATTTACAAAAGACCTTTATATTGTTCGTGTTGTTTCGGCTGGCCTAGTACTGTGATATGCGCCATCACGACCGGGGTATTTGGGGTCGTGACATCAATCCTGGGTAACTTGTCCTTCTTCTCTTACGAATTTTGTTATTATTTCTCATTTTACTTCAAAATTTGGTCAATTTGAATCTTTAAAGGGGCCAAAATGCTAATTGGCCTTGCGTAAAATGCTAATTGGCCTTGCGTTTGAACTAGTTCCGAGGATGTCCTTGCAATATACAAAACTAATAGCATGTTTAACCAAACTTCTCCAAAGGCTAAAAGTATTTTTTTTTCAAGAGTAATTTTTTCCCCAACATAAGGTGTTTGTCCAAGCTTCTTCGTAGAAAAAAAAAAAGTGCTTTTGAGAGGAAGCAAAAGCAGTTTCTAAGAAGCAGAAAAAAGTAGTTTCTCCCTAGAAGCAGAAGCAGAAGCAGAAGCAATTTTGACTTTTTCTTACCAAAAATATCCTTAACAAAATATAGTATATACCAAAACAACATTACGTGTTTGGGACCTAATACTTAGGATATTAATGTATAAATATTTTTTCTTATTTGTAGAATAACTTTCTAATATATAGTGAGTTCAGGGACGAATGCTTTTATATTTGTTGAATGATTTTTTAATATATTTTAATCATCTTAAAAGAATTAAAGTACCTTTTAATTTTATTTTCATATTCTACTTTTAAAAACGTGAAATACATAAATAACCCCTTTAAGTTGTCTCTAACGATCAACTGAACACCTCAACTGAGGCTATTTTCAGCTAGACACTTTATTCATTCACAAAAGTGGATCAACTAAATACCCGAGTTCAACAAACCTCATGAATGAGTTACAATCTCGGATGACGTGTCAAACTGACCAATCATTATATCACACGTGGATTTTAAAATATATATATACCAGTCACTCTCTTATTAAAAAACAGTAATTTTTTATATTAAAATTACGCATATCCCTCTCTCTCTCCCTCCTCCTTCTCGCCCCCGAAAACAGGAAGTCTTCCATGACCTCTCTGTTCCGCCCCCTACCCATACACTTTAATTTCTTCTTTGTGATGGTGAATAATCTGGATAAGAAGAAAACTCCATCATAAATTCTCTTCTTTCGTAATTCTTTGACTTGAACCATTCTTGATTTTGGATCTTGTGATATTCTCAAAATCTTGTCTTTCTTTGAAGGAGGCCGAGAAAATGTAGACCTCCGGTAAATATATTGAAGAGTTGCATCAGCAAGTAGTTTCTCTTCAACCAGCTAGTATATGTTAAATTGTATACTGAAGTGAAGGGTATGGTGGAATGGAAATAAACAGAAGGAAACTAAGCACGCGAAAATAGAGGCAGGGGTGATTTGGGTAGAGTGGGTGTCGAACGGTGGAGGAGAAAATTGGAGAAGAAGAAGGTGTGAAAATTAGGTGGCGTCCACATTATTTTAGGAAAAGAAAAGAAAAAACCTAATTTTAGGTAGGCAACTCGCATCTTACAGAGTACATTTCACGCGATGGAGTCTGATATGGTCGGGTGTTTAGTTGATCCACTTTTATGAATGAATGAAGTATCTAGCTGAAAATGGCCTCAATTGAGATGTTCAGTTGATCGTTAGAGACAACTTAAAAGGGTTGTTTATGTATTTCGCCTAAATAAATGAAAAGATTTAATTATTGTCTTTAAAAAAATTTGAGATTATTTATTTACTTAAAACATTAACTATTAAGTAAATTTATTCATGTCGTCATTCGCAATTTAATATTTAGAAGCACTTTTTAAAAGTTTGGCCAAACATAAATTATTGCTCCAAAATGCTTTTCAAATTGATTAGTGAAACACAAACTGCTTCTCTCCAAAAGTACTTTTTCGAAAAGTATTTTTTTCAAAAAATACTTTTCAAAGTAAGCTGATTTTTCCAGCTTGGCCAATTCAAATTGGGCTGTGGTTTCAAGTTGGAGTTTTAAAATTATTTTAAAATAAAAAAACAAAAATAAAAAAAAACTTTCAATTCAAA
Organism: Nicotiana attenuata; assembly: GCF_001879085.1. Lineage (NCBI taxonomy): Eukaryota > Viridiplantae > Streptophyta > Magnoliopsida > Solanales > Solanaceae > Nicotiana > Nicotiana attenuata. Next base: position 45,243 of record NW_017673519.1, on the reverse strand, counting down.
TGAAAAATACAAAAATATAAAGATACTATTAGAATTCAAAATTATAATTTAGTAAAAAAAATATTACATTATTTAAATTTTTAATAAACTACAAAATCTGAAAACTAATCAAATAAGTATTACAGTAGAAAGGAATGTACGAAAAGAGGGGATGAAGATAAGTTATGATATTTATATTTTTAATTAATTAAAAAATAAAAGATAAATATATAACACTCAAGAAAAGTATCAATAGTACTAAGTACTTGCTAATTCAATAATAAAAATAAAAAGGAACAAACAATTTATTTGATTATTATATGATGTGTATTCTTTGATTTTTATTAAATTGTATTATATTTCTGCACACTATATTAAATAATAAAATACAACTAATATTTATTAAATTAATATGATATATTAGATCATAATTTTATAAGATTAATATTCTGTCAAATTTTCGCGCATCGCGTGGATTCTTGTACTAGTAACAAGAAAGAAAAAGGGACTTACTTATAAATTAAACATAGACGGTTCTTGCCTAGGAAACTCAAGAAGAGGAGGTATAGGAGGAATTTTCAGGGATAGCAATGGCAATTGGATACTAGGATTCAATATGGGCTTTTCCCATGCTACAAATATCCAAATGGAAGCCATGTCTTTATTGCAAGGTCTAAAACTAGCCATCTAAAATAGACTAACCCCTCTAGTCATTGAAACGGATTGTCAGGAACTAATCAACTTGATAAATAATGATAAGTGTCTTTATCAAAATATTATTGATGACTGCAGGTTCCTATTATCTTAGGCGGGTACGCTAACTTTGAAGCATGCATTCAGAGAAGCTAATGGAGTAGCGGACACCTTAGCCAAGAACGGATGCAGCTTGGACTCTTTTGCTAATTTAATGTTGTACTATTATCTGCCTGTTTTTGCTATTTCAGTTTTTGATAGAGATGGGATATGTACCTTGTGGCCTAGACAAATCTCATGTTGTAATGACTATTAAGTATTATGTTTTTAATAAAATGTCTTTATTAACAAAAAAAAAAAAATAAGAATGAATAAGAAATTCTTTGAACAAGGTACACTTATTACCACTCCTGTGTTGCCAAATGTCATAGCATCACTTCTTCTCTTCTATTCCATAACTTCCTTTGGTTCTCTCCCCATCTTCAGCCATTATTTCTAGCATACTGCAATAAATACTCATTTACTATCTTAATCCTTGTTTCTTTGACTCCCTTTTTTCTTTGTATTTTTCTCCACAACTTTGAACTTTCAACTTCACAAATAATCATTGTTAAATTTATATTTCTCCTTCAACATAAACTTCCCCTCCTCGGATATTCCTAAAAATGGATACAAATGAACAAATAGCATTGACCCAAATGAGGAAATCAGTTGAAAAGCTTAGTTCTTCCACTGAGGTAAGCATAATTGACTCCCTAATTCTTTCCTCTTAAGCGTAAAGTTTAACTCTTAATTTGTACTGAAAATCAGGTCTTTTTTCTTTTTTTTTTTTTGTTCAGGGTTATGGAGAGCAGACACTAATGAGGTTCTTGATTGCAAGATCAATGGATCCACAAAAAGCTGCAAAGATGTTTAGTCAGTGGCAAAAATGGAGGGCAGAAATGGTTCCAATTGGGTACATCTCCGATTCTGAAGTTGCTGATGAATTAGAAGCTGAAAAAATTTATTTGCAGGGATTATCCAAAAATGGGCACCCTGTTTTGATTCTCAAAGCTAACAAGCATTTTTCTTCCAAGGATCAAGTTCAATTCAAAAGTAATTTCTTTTCTCCCTCAGAGTAAACGTTCTTCTTTTTTTAAAAATAAAAATAAAAAATAAAAAGAAATTGCATTACCTTTTTTAGTTGTCTTGGTTAGTTCATTATTACTTATCTTTTTGTGTTTTTTAGATACGAATATTCTGGTTGGTTCACTCAATGATGCCTTTTCTAATCTTTTATTGTCCAAGTAATGGGCTATTGCACGGCGGAGGCAGGAGGCAGGATCTCCACGAACGGGGTTCAAAAAAATAATTTTGTGGCTAATGGGAATTGAACTCATGACCTTATGTAGATTTTGAACACCCTTTACCACTAAACTACACTTTTGGATATGTTAAGGGTGTTCAGAACTTAATATATAGAGGTAAAACGCAGATTTTACCTTATATATAGTGTAATTTTTCGGGTGAACACCCTTGCGCCCCCTAAATCCGCCCCTGAATTTGCACATGTCTTTAGTTTAAACAATGTTGTAGTTAGTTGTCAATTTCTTAGACTTGACTTGCTGTCGTTGGGCGATCACTTCATTCATATAAAGTGTGCTAGCGTTAGGGAATCTGTAGCAGGAAAATAGTTTTCTTTCAAGTAATACAAATCACTAATCCTTGTGACCAATAATATTTTATTGAAAGGAATACTATGCGTAAGGGTAGTTGATTATGTTTATTTTAATTACAAGTTGATTTGTCAAGATGCTGTGAGTACATAATATTGAACTGATATCTAACCAGCTATAAATTTTAAAATGACAAAAGTTGATCAATAATATTGAACGTGGTAATGAGTGGGCGGGTCAAACTTGAACGAGTCAATGCGGGTCAAATCAGTAAATGGTCCATGAGCAAAACCGTCAAACTTTGATTGTGTCAAAATGGGTTGAGTCGAATAAAGGGTCATAAGCTAACCGTGTGTTACGGTCTATTTCAAGGAATGAAACTTGAGTCCCATATCTGTACTACCAAGTGCGGATGTGGGGTTAATATAGCCTTGGACTCTCCCACCTAAATAGCTAGCTTTTGGGGTGTGGTTCTCCCTAGGTTGTATCAATGGTATTAGAACCACCCACCATCCTTTGTGTCCCCCGTGCTTTGAGTTTAGGTTGCATTTTGACCCGCAGGATTATACTATTTTAACCAAATAGTTTAATCGGTCATTTCAGATTCAATCCATTGGGTCAAGTCAACAAATGAGTCATAACACAACCAACTTAATATTAGACGGGTTGGCGGATTTACCAAAAATGGGCTAATTTTGCCACCTTAACTGCAAAGGTGTGCAATGATTTGTAGGTTTGGAGGGCCTAATCATATGTTTGCCCATCATAAAACATGTGCTGCTTGTCCCCTTCTCTATTTCTTACATAGATCTTTTGGGTTACGTGTTCACTTTTAGCTTTTTCCTCAATTGTTGTCCTAATTTTCTGTTAATAGATTAGTTAAACACTATCTTGTCGGACTGATAATGAAATTTGAAAGGCCTCAGTGCTCGATATGGTGTGTAGTTTTGTTGGCTTATTCTGGCATGCAATAAATTGGTGTTCTTTCTATATATAGAATTTTTCTCTAGCCTTTTCTTATCGCTGCTTCTTGTTTTATACCAGTCCTTTAAACACCCTACTATAGGTGAACTTCCTACTTGGTGAAATGACTGTAAAAGGGGTACGGGAACTCTTAAATTCCGGAAAATACTGTTTTGAGCTATTAAGGAACAATAGTTAAGGACATATACCAATCTATTTTGAGTTATGAAGGAACATTGGTTAAGGCTTTTTCACCAAAATAGCTACAATCTATAGTGTTTACCAAGTTGTAGGGTCGTAAATGAATCATTTTACGGTATTTTTTTTTCTCGTATGCGCCCTTATCTCTCGTAACATAAAAGAGAATGTATTTGTGGTGACTAGTAAGGGAATTTCTTGAATGAATCCTTCTGAATTCTTCTTTCCGTACAATGCTAATGATTGCTCTTAACCAGAGGCGGATCCAGGATTTAAGCATTGTGGGTTCGATTTTTGAGATATTTAGTATTGTACCCATTATATTTATAACGTTATGGGTTCAAACCCACTATATATTGCAATTTTAGTGAATTTTTATACTAAATTTATACTAAGTACTGAGTTCAAATGAACCGGTACTATCACACTACATACGACTCTGCTCTTAACAATAAAGTTAGTATTGACACACTTGCCTCTTTTGCAGAATTCGTGGTTCATCTACTAGACAAAACAATTGCAAGGTATCATTTTCATTCAACCATGTTGCTCTTTGACCATATCGAAAATTGCACATGAGGAACTACTTCTTAACTTTGTAAAATTGATGTTTCTTTACGTAAATCAATGTGTCTGAGAAATTGCTTGACAGAGAGAAGGAACATAGAGGTTTGTGCTGATATTTCTACCGAGCCAGCGAGAGACAGAGTGTATGAGTGTGTGCATGTGTGTGTGTGTGCGCGCGTGAGAGAGAGAGGAGGCAAGGGCAGCCCAGTGCACGAAGCATCCCGAGTTCACGCAAGGTCCGGGAAAGGGCCGCACCAAATGGTGTGATGTAGGCAGCCTACCTTGATGCAAGTATCAGTGGCTGATTCCACGGTTTGAACCCGTGACCCATGGAGACAACTTTACCATTGCTCCAAGGCTCCCTTTCAGAGAGAGAGAAAGAGAGGACATTCTGAGAAATGGATGCATATATTTGACTAGAAATAGTATGAGCAGACTGGTTATGATAGTTCTTTGTTGGGCATTATTCTGTTTTTGCAGACTGTTGGACACTAATTTTTTGTGTTATTCACAAAACTAAGTATACTGCTCAAAAGATTGGGCGTGCATTTGTTTGGGACTGTAGATCCTTTTACATTTTATTATTGTAGTCACTCTAATATGTCTTTTCAATGAGGAGTGAAGTAATGATAGAAACCTTCTTCTCTTACTTGTCCAAGAACTGATAATAATGATAAACTGCTTAGTGAGGTAGTGCTATCTAAACAAGAGGATTTCTTTAAGGTACAGACCTTCTCTTTTGTACGGGAAGTGATAGTGATTTTCAAAAGGGCACAAAAAGCAAGTGCGGAGGATTTAATTCTCTCCTGTTTTCTGATGCAATAGAGTTGATGGATTAGAAGGTAGGTAAAAAACTGAACTTTCTTACCAATAAAATGTTAAACCGCTTGTATGTGGTTGCAGCTTAAGTTCTACCTTGATATTTATGAAGAAAATGAGCATCTACAAGAACCTAAAAGTGGCTTAGCATCTAGTCAGAATGACATTATCAATGCGAGTAGCATGCTTGCGTGCTCCTATGTTTAGGTGGATGCGGAATTGGAAGGATGAAATGGGTACAAGTATAAAAGAGAATAGACACTAGTTACGTCGTAATATTACAGACACTATTGAATAACCTGGAAAATTTATCTTTTTGAGCAGAATTTCATTTGGTTAAAAACTCTGGTCGATTATCACCTTGGATCTAAGGATAGTCAATTTAAATTGTAGATTTCATCTGGTGAATCAATTGTGACCTCATATGTGCATGGTCAGTCACCTGTTTCTGGAGCTCTGTAGTGGGTAAAATTCTAGCTTCTCCAACTTCTAGCAAGTAATGACCGTCAAAATGACCCAAATCTTAATTGTGTTCCTCCAGTTAAAGAGTAGAAAACATTTCCGCGTTATCCTAAATCTCTATCCATGTATCATATGTAGAGATTGCAGCACTGAAGCGATGCCAGATCTTGTAAATTGTACCAATATTTGCTATTACTTGTATTCCAGAAACAGAAAATTTTCCCTTTTCCTTAAAGTACTTGATAGATGTTCGCAATAATTTGGTAAATTGCAAGTCATATCCAGTAAGATTCCTACCATTAGAGGTCTTATGACTTTGAGACTCATGAAGTTCCTCAGCTTTTGTTTCTCACCAAATATGTTTGTTGTGCTGAGAATCGTGGTTTTGTTTCTAACTTGGACCTCTTTGTGCTTGTTTCAGCTCGTTCAAAGGTAGCGAAATAGGAAATGAAAAACTTATTGCAATTCTTGATCTCCAGAATATTACCTATAGCAATGTTGATGCTCGTGGATTAATCACTGGTTTTCAGTTTTTACAGGTAACCCCTTTATGAAAAGAGATAATAATTGTACCTTTGACAGTGTTAAATAGCAACTCAGAACCTTATACATCTGTTGTCAGCTATAAGACAGTTCAAAGAGTCAAGATTAACAGCTTAGTAGAACATAACTTACTAGAATATGTGTGTAGCTGGTATTGAACTCTCACATGTGAGGTATCGTCAAAGCTTTGATTTGCATGCACTATGAGATGCCGTTGGTGTAATGAATAATTTAGATATGCTATCCACTTAAATTCTCTGAAAATTCGTTCAAAATTTTTGCTGCTCTTAAACTCTTGAATCTTGATCTAGACTAGACAGATTAGTAGTAGCATATACTGAACATGAGTTGGTAGTGCCACATAATAATAATAATAATGATACAATTTGTCCAGTTCTTATTTCACTTATGTTCTGTTATATTGGTGCTGCTAGCTATATTTCACACAGTTTCTTTCTACAGGCTTACTACCCTGAGCGTTTAGCTACTTGTTACCTTTTACACATGCCTCAGTTCTTTGTCGCTGTATGGCGATTGGTTTGTCGCTTCCTTGAAAAAGCAACTCAAGAGAAGGTATGTCAGTGTGCATAATGGCCCATCGATTGATATTACATTTTAACAAAATGCAATAGTAAACGAATAGTCTTCAATACTAGATCATTTCTGCAGCTATATATCTCAGATTTTTCTGCATAATTTTCTTCTTGGTGGAAACAATATTACGGATCAAAACATTGCTTATAATTAAGTTGTCATATCTCGCCTGAAGCAAAACTTATTATGCTATGCAGATCAGGATTGTTAGAAGTGAAGAAGAAAGGGAAGAGTTCATCAGAGAGGTTGGTGAAGACGTCTTACCGGAGGAGTATGGAGGGCGTGCTAAAATCGTACTTTTGCAGGATGTTGCTGTGAACTACTAACACAAAGAAGAGGATTCATAGCTAGTAAGGGAAAATAAGAGCAAATCATAGGCATACTATTTATGTTACTAAATTTGTACACCTGGTTTCCTTGTCTTATAGAAAATCCAGAAACAGTTCTGTAGTACTACTCGACTGCCACAGTTCAACCTCACTCTTTCCAGGTGATTGAGTAAATTTGCAAATCATAACTAGAGAATACCATAAAATGTGAGAAATGTTTACAGTTTACACTATGAGCAAAACTGAAATGTTCTATTTTATGGCTCGCAAAACCAAAATGTTCTATTTTATGGCTCGCAAAACCAAAATGTTCTATTTTATGGCTCGCAAAACCAACAACCTAAATTATCCATACGGTTGTTCCAACTCTCAATACCATAACTTTATATCTTCCACTTTCTTTTTAGCTTTCTACTGTACCTGTCCCAATCTATAGCCCGTTTGGCCAAGCTGCAAAAATCAGCTTATTTTGAGAAGTATTTTTTCTTAAAGTGTTTTTCTCAAAATTACTTTTGGTGAGAACCAGTTTGTGTTTGGCTAATTAGTTTGAAAAGCACTTTTGAGCAGCAATTAGTGTTTGGCCAAGCTTTAAAAAACTGCTTCTAAGTGTATTTTTCTCATAAGTGCTTCTCAAAAAAGTGCTTTTGGAGAGAAGCTACTTTTTTCTGCTTCTCCAAAACTGCTTCTGCTTCTCCTCAAAAGCACTTTTTTCCTTCTAAAAGCTCGGCCAAACACCTCATTTTGGCCAAAAGAAAAAGCACTTTTGGCCAAAAAGAAGCTTGGCCAAACAGGCTACTAGTACTGTATTCGGACGGGTATAGTTGATAAGCAAAAAGTGTTATGCTATTCAGTGGCGGATCTAGAATTTTGGGTTCATGGGTGTTTAATTTTTTTTTGATAAACTTACTAATTATATAAGTACACAACTATTTTGATACGACGGCGAAAAAAGTTACCGAGAAAACTCATATTTATTATTATGGACATCAATCTGTGCTGAGAATGCAATTGGCTAAAAGAAAAAATTGGTGGATTTTACCTTTTTGGAGGAACTATTAGTCTTTAAAAGGGGTCGAACTTTGTGATTTTTTTTAAGAAGATTTTTTTTCTTTGCTATAGAGAGTTTGGTAAAGCAAAATTAAAAATAAAAAGCTAAAATCAAAGGTCAGCAAAAAAGAAATTAAAAAAAAAATAGTATTGGGTTAAGAAAGTGTGCTTGAAAAATATAAAGAAGACCTAATTAATTGAGGGAAATATTTATTGAAAATAAAAAGAAGAAGAAGGAGGAGGAGGAGGAACAAAGTAGTCTTGAATATAAGAAAAAGAAACAGTTTATCTGGTTGAAAGTGCTGCCAATAGGATTGAGTTTCGAACTCCCGCCCTTTAACATCACTAAACTTCCAGCACCCCTTCTTTACCAAAACATCCACCAACGTTTTTGTTTCCTGGGTGCTTATTGACCTTTTATGTCACGATTCATTTTCTGAATAAGTCGTGGTCGCCACCCGGTCACTAAATTTGACCGAGCGAACTATCTGTGCTTATCAAAACTATTATAACCTCAAACTTTATATGCAATAAAGGAAATACTTTAATCAAATGCTTTTAATTAATTTAAATATCTAAAATAAACCAGCTCCAAAAATTTTATTCGTAGTAACCAATGAAATACTGCTAAGTAATTATCAAAACATCTGAATCTTAATCCACCGACTGTGCCTATGAAGCCTCTATTGATAAACTGACGCACTGCTTAGGACATGAGATTTCCTGGCAAGTTCTCTAAGTAAACAAAGAAATAGCTAAGTAAAGATGACTCTAAGGAATACTCCACGAACAAAAGCGTAGCTCACCAATAGCACCCTCTGTCCTAACACATAGCCTGCTCGCCTGCAAAACCGGTTCCTACGTTGTACCGCAGACCAAAGTAGGTTCCCAAAAGAGAACGTCAGTACCATCCATTGTACTCAGTGAGTCTCAACGACAAGAGATGAGCTTTAATACATATATTTTACGAGCAAAGATTCTAAATGCATGTAAAAGATAAAGCTTATAAGAATAATTCTAAAATAATTGCATAATAGCAGTATATGAATATTCTAGAAGAAATTCTTTTCTTTTTCTTTCTTATAAAAAAAATTACTTCACTTTATACTTCGGGAGCTCCAACTTTCCTGACTTATTTCTGTCTTAGTCACCGTGTGATCGGCACGGGTTCGATCCCTACCTGATCGAATAGGCCCAATCCACGAGGTGCCACTCGCTTCATGATTCTCAGCGCTCATATATCATACCTTAGCCTGGCTAAATAAATTCTCAGCAACGAGACCCTCGGCTCGTGTGCTCCCTACTTTGGCACAAGCAGTTTCAGGAAGTCAACGCCTTGGTCAGGACCCTCGCCCTGGACGATGACCCCTTTTTAGAATAGAGGATACTCACAAAAATCTTATCTTTTTAAAACTTCTTCTTGTGACTTTTCAAGTCTAACTATTGTTTGAAAGTGCTCTATCAGTATTCATGATAATATAAGTGAGTGTATGCATAGCATAAGCATGAAATAAAATTAGTCAAGGTATGTCTAAAAGTTCTATCGATGTAACGATCCGGCCGGTCGTTTTTAGAATTTACGCCCCGATCCCCTATTAACTGCCTTCCCCAAGTTTATTTCTGCTATTTTGAATTGTCGGGATGGTCGGTTTTGAATTTCGGAGAGTTTTGGGACACTTAGTCCCCAAAAGAGAGCTCAAGTCTTGGAAATTTGACCATAGTCAGAACAGTGTGAAGACGGCCTCGGAATGGAAATTCAATGGTTCCGTTAGCTCCGTTGGGTGATTTCGGGCTTAGGGGCGTGTTCGGATTGTGTTTTGGAGGTCTGTAGCTAATTTAGGCTTGAAATGCCGAAAGATGGATTTTTGAAGTTTCCAGTTCGATAGTGAGATCTTGATATTGGGGTCGGAATGGAATTTCGAGAGTTGCAGTAGTTCCGTTGTGTCATTTGGGATGTGTGTGCAAAATTTCAGGTCGTTCGGACGAGGTTTGATAGACCTTTTGATCGAAAGCGTATTTTTGAGGATTTTGGAGTTCTTAGGCTTAAATCCATGGTTAATTCGAGGTTTCGATATTGTTTTAGGTGTTTTAAGGATTGGTACAAGTTTGGGTAGTGGTTTGTGACTTGTTGGTGCCTATGGTTGAGGTCCCGGGGGCCTCGGGGTGAATTCAGATGTTTGACGGAGAAAATTTTGGAGTTTAAGTTGCAGCTTCAGCTGCTGGTGCTGTCATAACCGCACCTGCGGTTTGGGTTCCGCAGGTGCGGTGCCGCAGAAGCGGCTAAGCGGCTGCAGAAGAGGAATTTTGGCCATCTCTTCAGGAACCGCAGATGCGGTATATTTTCCGCAGAAGCGGTATAGCACTTGCGGGTAAAGGGCCGCAGATGCGGATTTTGGCCTTTAAGTGGGAAATCGCAGATGCGACATTTGTTCCACAGAAGCGGGACCGCAGATGCGGTCCCAGGACCGCAGATGCCAAAACTGCTGGGCATTATTTTTAAAAGGGGTTCCGCGACTTTGAGGTTTATTTCACCATTTTTATCTCGGCTTGGGAGCTTTTGGGACGATTTGAAATAAGGATTTCAAGGGAACTTCATTGAGGTATGGAATTTGGACCTAAAACTCGTTCCTATGCTATTATTTCACAGATTAGACCTAGAAATTATAGAAATTAAGGGTGAAAATTTGGGAAAAACTAGGGCTTAGTATTTGAGACCTTTGAGCAATGATTTGAGGGACCATTTGAGGTCCGATTTTGGTAATTTTGGTATGCATGAACTTGTGAGAGTGTGAGGATTCTGAAAACACAAATTTTACTCGATTTCGAGATGTGGGCTGATAACTACGAATTTTGACGTGTTTCATACTTACGCTTTGAGTATAAATTCTTACAAAATAGACCCAGAAGGCTCATAAGTGTGCTTGATTGCAGGTTTGATCAACAAAGTGATGAGATGTCAAGTATCAGCTCAACAAGGAGTGAAACATGCACAAGTATCAAAGACAAAGAGAACTCAGGACAAACTAGCCTAGTGCGGCCGCAGTCCACTTTGTGCGGTCCGCACTAGGGAGATTCAGAGAACTGGCAAATCAAGTGTTAAAGCAGTGCGGCCGCAGTGGAGATTGTNAGAGTGAAACCTGCACAGATCAAGACAAGAGAACTCAGGACAACTAGCCTAGTGCGGCCGCAATCCATTCTGTGCGGCCGCACTAGGAGATTCAGAGAACTGGCAAATCAAGTGTTAAAGCAGTGCGGCCGCAGTGGAGATTGTGCGGTCCGTACTGAAGACTCCGCGGCCGCACTACCATTCTACGCGGTCCGCGGAAGCCAACTTTAGAGAGATGTCCAGAGCCTACCATCAAGCCTATGCGGTCTGCGGTCGACTCTGTACGGACCGCGCTAGCTGCCTCCGCGGCCGCGATCCATTCTGCGCGGTCCGCGGAGCCTGAGTTCAGAGAAGTGAATTTGAAGAGTCAAAAGCCTAGTGCGGCCGCAGTTCATTTTATGCGGCCCGCACTGACCCCGCAGGGGCATTTTTGTCCAGTTTTTCCAGCTTAGTATAAATAGAACATTTTTCCATTTTTAGGGTAACCAGTTATTATTAGACATTAGCTGCGCTCGTGAGAAGCTATTTTGTAGCCATTTTGGGCATTTTAACGTAGATTTAGCAATTGAATCATCATCTTTACTTCAGTAGTTTAATATTATGTCTTTCTCTTCATCTATTTCTTTGATTTTATCTTCAAGCATGAGTAGCTAAACCCATTAGCTAGGGTTGTGACTCAACCCTAGTGTGGGTAATTGATGGGTGTTGTGATTTAAGGTTAGATTGATTATGGGTGTTTGTTATTTGGGTCAATTTTATAGTTTAATTTATGAATTAGTGGTTGCAAACACTAGTTTGTGCTAAGTTGACTTGGCTTTTCTTGAGAAAGAGAGCCTAAGTCTCCAAAATTGACTCAACAAGGAATTGGGATGGACTCAAGATATTTGATAGTCCCAATTAAAGGGTTAAACCTCGAGAGAGTAATTACCCGACTTGAACCCCAGTTGCTCGGGCAAACATGCATACCCAATTGGTCTCGAGAGAGTCAATTGGGCAAAATCACTCTTTCTACCGAGAGGTGTAGAGTGGGTAGTATTGAGCAATGGTTATAACATATTTCCCCAATCATGTCAATCGTGCCGTAGATGCAATTACCCGTCAATTAGCCACCTAGCTGAAGGTCACTACCCTAGTGCCTTTTAAACCATTAGATACAATTTGTAGCAATTTACTCTTAGTCTAATTTAGTTGCAATAATAATTTGTAGTTTGATCATAGTAGAATATAAAGAAAACCCAAAAATGAATAGAAAGCCAANTTCCCCAATCATGTCAATCAAGCTTTAGAAGTATACCCGTCATTAGCCACATAGGTGAAAGCCACTACCCTAGTGCCCCTTAATCCATTAGATACAACTCTTAGCAATTATCTCTTAGCGTAATCTAGTTTTAATTCCAATTAGTAGTTTTATAATAGTAGTTTATAAAAGAAAACCCAAAAATATTGGAAGTGACATTTGGAACGATTACACGATTCTAGACTAGATAGATACATCAACTCCCTTTCTAGCTCCATGAGGAATTCGATCCCGACCCTCATATCGGGTAAAATCTATTGCGACCCTCTCTTGCTACCTTTTATTGGTGCGGAGTAGGCAGCGATCAACTTTTTGGCGCCGTTGCCGGGGAGCTAACGGTTTTGGCTATCTATTTAGTTAGTTTTGTGTGTTGTTCTTCTTTCCTTCCTTATTACTAAATTGTGTGTGTGATTACTACAGGTACCCAATGGCTTTAAACGCGAATGACCCTCTTGGAAATGTGCTTGCAGGGGAGGAGGTAGATGAAATTGGAGAGTATGAGGTGCCTCTTGTACCTCACGGACCAAGACGAGGCCGTCAGGCCAATACTAATGACAATGTTCCAGACCCTCCTCCGCCACCTCCAAGAGCGGTTCCTCGAGTGCTACCGAACCAAGGATACGCGAGTGCTATAGTCCCTCCCAGAATCTGGGCGGGCAATTTTCAGATAACCAATGTGATGTTGACCTTACTTGAGCAGCATGGGTATTTCACGGGCGCTGCAGATCAAAATGCCTACAAACGTCTAAAAGGGTTCGTGGATACATGTTGGGGTAGCAAGCAGACGAATGTGTCCAAAGATGCTCTTAGGTTGAGACTTTTCCCGTTCTCACTCCGCGGAAAGGCATTAGATTGGCTAGAGAGACTCCTCAATCATTCCATCACAACTTGGGATGAGTTATTGCTAAATTCTTCTTAGCCGGGCATATGGCGGCACTTCGAGATGAGATATTGGCTTTCAAGCAAGAACCCACGGAACCTTTGCATGAGATTTGGGAGCGGTTTAGAACAATGGTGAAAGAATTCCCAAACAATGATATGACCGAGGCGATGATTCAACAAACCTTTTATCGGGGCATCAATGCTACAAATCAATGCATAGTCAATCAATTGGCCGGGGGTAATTTCATGAAGTTGCCTTATGACGAAGCTTGCGAGATTCTTGATGAGATGGCGGATACATCTTCCGCATGGCAAAGTAGAGCCAATGTTCCTCAAGGTGACCCTACAGTTATTCATTTGCATAAGGAGTTACACGACCATGGGTAAGCTATAGCGGATTTGACAACTACTATGAACCAATTGGCTAAGGCACAATTGCAACAAGTCCAAAACCTTGCCAAGTGAATGCTATGGAAAGTGTTAATCTGCTTACCAACAAGAGAAGGCAAAGGAGGCAACAAAACCAAGGGAATTCCGAGCAATTTGATGATGAGTGTGATGGGTTTCAAAATGATGGCTATGATGAGCAAAATGAAGAGGTAAAATATGTTAACAACTATCAAGGCAATAGAGGCAACTCTTCAAACCAACAATGGCGACCCCAAGGTAATTGGGGCAATCAACAACAAGGTGGTGGTAATTGGAACAACAACAACCAAGGCGGTAATTGGGGGAACAACAATCAAGGCAACCAAGGGAATTGGAATGGAAATAACAACAATTAGAACAACAATGGTCAAGGCGGGTGGAACAACAATGGAAACCAAGGCAACCGGGGGCAAGGTTTTCAAAGGCCCCCGATGTACCAATAACCGAACAATCCGCCTCCGTTTCAATCTCAAGGATCTAGTTCTTTGGGTGATGATATGGGAAGAATAGAAATGATGTTCGAACAAATGATGAAGAAGAACCAAGATTCCGATGCTCAATTGGCTTCCCACAATACCTCTATCCGGAACTTGGAGGTGCAATTAGGCCAAATCTCTCAATCGTTGAATACTCGCCCTAAGGGTGCTCTACCAAGTGATACGGTAGTGAACCTGAAGGGTGGAAACAATCATGTGATGGCAGTTACAACAAGAAGTGGGAGAGGCGGTGATGTGCATGCCTCAAAAGATAAGCAAGTTGTGGATGATGATGTTGAGTTGCGGGAAAATGATGTACCTTTGATGGTTGAAGATGTGGTTGAGAATGAGGTGAACAATGATGTGAGGATTGACATTAATGAGGCCGAGGTGGAAACTCAAGATGGTGTGAACCCGTCTAGGGAACACGTGATTGACATGCCCGAGCCGGTGGTGCCCAAAGCCAAGGCACCTTTGCCTAGGCCACCTCCGCCTTATCCTCAACGGTTAGCAAAGCAGAAAACTGAGAATCAATTTAAAAAGTTCATTGACATGATGAAGAGCTTATCCATCAACATGCCTTTGGTGGAAGCTCTGGAGCAAATGCCTGGTTATGCTAAGTTCATGAAGGATTTAGTTACAAAGAAAAGATCAATGGACTGTGAAACTATCAAGATGACCCACCAAGTGAGTGCCATAGTACATTCAAAGGCCCCGACACTAGAGGACCCCGGTACTTTCACTATCCCTTGCACTATTGGTAGTGCAGACTTTGCCAAAGCTTTATGTGATCTTGGGGCAAGCATCAATTAATGCCCTTCTCAGTTTTCAAGACTCTAGGTATTGGGCCACCAAGGCCAACTTCCATGAGATTACAGATGGCAGATAGATCAATGAAGCGACCTTTGGGTATAGTTGATGATGTGCTTGTCCGGGTGGACAAATTTATCCTGCCGGCAGACTTTGTGTTTTGGATTGTGAGGTCGACTACGAGGTCCCGATCATATAAGGGAGACCTTTCCTTGCGACGGGGAAGGCATTGGTTGATGTTAAAGTGGGTGAACTTACTTTCCGAGTGGGTGATGAAAAAGTTGTCTTTAACGTGTGCAAGTCCATGAAGCAACCCAATAGCACCGAGGTGTGCTCATTTGTGGACATTGTCACAGCTGTGATCGTGGATGACACAAGTTCTATGATTAACGTGGAGGATCCCCTTAAGGCCGTGCTATTAAATCTTGATGTTAATGATGATTCAAGCAGAGTAGAGTGTGGCAATGCCTTACATGGGATGGGATCTTATTCCTATGAGCCAAGAAAATTGTCTTTGGATCTTGAAAATCGGAAAACTCTGCCAACCAAACCATCAATTGAGGAGCCACCGGTGTTGGAGTTGAAGCCACTTCCTCCACACCTCAGGTATGAATTCTTGGGCTCTAATTCAACTTTACCAGTTATTCTTTCTTCTTGCCTTACTAACATGCAGGTTGAGGCCACTTTGGCGGTGCTTCAAAGGCGAAAAAGGGCAATTGGATGGACTCTGGCGGATATTCGGGGAATAAGCCCCGCATTTTGCATGCACAAAATTATTTTGGAGGATGATGCAAGGCCCTCCTTGGAACATCAAAGGAGGATCAATGAATCAATGCAAGAGGTGGTGAAGAAAGAAGTGATCAAGTGGCTAGATGCAGGTGTGGTGTATCCAATCTCCGATAGCTCATGGACTTCTCCAGTGCAATGTGTACCGAAGAAAGGTGGGATGACTGTGGTGACAAATGACAACAATGAACTTATTCCCACTCGAACAATTACCGGGTGGAGAGTTTGTATGGACTACCGGAAGCTAAATAAAGTGACCCGCAAGGATCATTTCCCGTTGCCATTCCTTGACAAATGCTTGATCGCCTTGCGGGGCGTGCTTTTTATTGCTTTTTGGAAGGATATTTGGGTTATAATCAAATCTTAATTGCTCCGGAGGACCAAGAGAAGACCACATTCACTTGCTCGTATGGTACATTTGCTTTCTCTCAGATGCCGTTCGGGTTGTGTAATGCTCCGGCGACCTTCCAACGATGTATGATGGCTATTTTCACCGACATGGTGGAAGACATTTTGGAGGTCTTTATGGATGATTTTAGTGTGGTTGGTGATTCATTTGAAGAGTGTTTGGAAAATTTGGATAGAGTCTTGGCCCGATGTGAAGACACAAATCTCGTTCTTAATTGGGAAAAGTGCCACTTCATGGTTGAAGAGGGCATAGTGTTGGGTCACAAAATTTCTAAGCATGGGATTGAAGTAGACAAAGCCAAGATTGAGGTGATTTCAAGGCTTCCTCCCCCCACTTCTGTCAAAGGGGTGAGAAGTTTCCTTGGGCATGCAGGGTTCTACCGGCGGTTTATCAAGGATTTTTCGAAGGTTGTGAATCCCCTTTGCAAGTTGCTAGAGAAAGATGCTAAGTTTGTGTTTGATGAGAGATGCATGGAGGCCTTTGAACTTCTAAAGCATAAGTTGACCACTACCCCGATCATCACCGCACCCAATTGGAGCTTGCCTCTCGAGCTCATGTGCGATGCAAGTGGCATTGCAGTTGGGGCAGTGTTAGGTCAAAGAGTGAACAAAATGTTTCATCCCGTGTACTATGCAAGCAAGACTATGAATGAAGCTCAACGGAACTACACGGTGACGAAGAAGGAATTGTTGGCTATTGTGTTCGCCATGGAGAAATTTCGGCCATATCTTATGGGGGCCAAAGACACAGTGCACACCGACCATGCCGCCCTTAGGTATTTGATGACCAAGAAAGACTCCAAGGCAAGGTTGATGAGATGGGTATTACTTCTTCAAGAGTTTGATTTGGAAATAGTGGACGAGAAAGGTAGTGAGACCCAAGTTGCGGATCATTTGTCCCGTTTGGAGGAGGAAGGAAGGCCGTGTGATGGCTTGGAGATCAATGATACATTCCCCGAAGAGCAACTACTTTCTGTGTCAATGTGTGATATGCCATGGTTTGCGGATATTGCTAATTTCCTTGTGACTGGCATTATCCCGTGTGAGCTCTCTTCTAACCAAAGGAAGAAGCTCAAACGGGATAGTCTGGATTTCTATTGGGATGAGCCATACTTGTTCAAGATTTGCTCGGATGGTGTGATTTGAAGGTGTGTCCCGGAGGGAGAGCAATTGAGTATTTTGGAGGCTTGTCATTCCTCCCCCTATGGTGGCCATCATGGAGGGGTGAGGACGGCTTCGAAAGTTTTGAGTTGTGGTTTCTATTGGCCAACCTTGTTCAAAGATGCAGGTGATCTAGTGAAAAGGTGTGATCAATGTCAACGAGCGGGCGGGATTTCCAAGAAAGATGAGATGCCTCTGAACACAACTTTTGAAGTTGAATCTTTGATGTATGGGGTATCGATTTTATGGGCCCTTTTGTTAGCTTGTGTAGGAACACTTACATTCTTGTAGCGGTTGATTATGTGTCAAAATGGGTTGAGGCTGTGGCCTTGCCCAACAACAAAGCTAGGAGTGTGGTGGCATTTCTGAAGAAGAGCATTTTCACAAGGTTTGGTACACCTTGGGAAATCATTAGTGACGGAGGATCGCATTTTTGTAATAGAGCTTTCGATGCTTTGCTTTCCAAGTATGGTGTCAACCACAAAGTCTCTACGCCTTATCATCCTCAAGCAAGTGGCCAGGTGGAAGTGTCTAACAGGGAGATCAAGAGCATTTTGTCCAAAACTGTCAATGCCAATAGGACCAATTGGTCTAAAAAGTTAGATGATGCTCTATGGGCTTACCGGACCGCTTACAAGACCCCAATTGGCATGTCGTACCGGTTGGTGTTTGGGAAAGTATGTCATCTACCAGTGGAGTTGGAGCATAAGGCCATGTGGGCCTTGAGGAAGCTTAATCTTGAGTGGGATGTTGCGGCTAATCTTCGTGTTGAACAACTCAATGAACTTGATGAATTCCGGTTCCATGCATACTCTAGTTCGTCCTTGTATAAGGACAAGATGAAGTACCTTCATGACAAATATACTCGTGGAAAGGAGTTCAAAGTTGGTGATTTGATGCTCTTATTCAATTCTCGGTTAAGGTTGTTCCAGGGAAAGCTGAAATCCAAGTGGAGTGGGCCATTTGAAGTTGTGTGTGTTGTGAGCACGTGATTTTTGCCCTATATGAATTACCCCCATAAATTCAAAATAAAATAATTTCTTTCAGTGTTTGCAATTCTGTGGATTTTCGTGGCATTCTCTGTTAATTGTGTGCATTTTTGCCTGTGCATGTTAATTGGTGAAAAATACAAAAAAAAAATATATGTTGCATTTGCATTTAGGATCCAATTTTATATTTTTTTAGGTTAATTATTTAATTAATGTTAAAAAATGGAAGAAAATAATAAAAAATAGTTCATTTTGCATTTTTAACTTTTAGTTTTTGAATTTGTCATAGTTTTCTTTTAAAATTAGGACTTGATTAATTTTTGAGAAAAGCAATTAGTCAGTTTTTGGATTTAAATCAGGTCTTTTTATGTTAATTTGCATTTAACAAAATCTGAAAAAAGAAGAAGAGAGAAAACAAGGGGAAATTAGAAAATTGAAAAAGAGAAGGAATTAAGCTTTGGGCCAGTCTCCTTCTAAATCCCAGGCCCAAGCATTCACCACCTTTCAAAAACCCGCCCAGGTCCAATCCCTTAACCCGGTCCAGCCTTTTCAACACTAAAATGACGTCGTTTTGCTGTAGTCAATCTCGAACCTTCATTTGATTTCATCCAAAAATTGGTTAAAAATGTGCAAATGCCACAGAGACAACCTCGGACCCTTTATCTCCTTCCCCTATACCTTACCACCGTCCACCACCACCAGCCGCCGCCGGAAATCGCCCTACGGCGGCTGCAAGTCTCCAATCCCAACCAAAATTACACCACAGACCCACCTTGACCCCCTCTCCCCGAATCTCGAATTGGCTTCCTTCGAATCATTATCTATCCCGTCGAATCTGAGTCAGAACGGATACCTGAAAATGTCAAAGACCCTGGAACCAGTAGATTTTGCATCGATTAAGACCAGAACAGGCCTGGGCCATGTTTGTTCATATGAAAACATGTGATTGAGGCCCCTTCCGGTTAAAATTGAGTTCGTGAAAAAGAATTGCAAGGTTTGGACAATACGTTAGGTATTTTTGTATTTCTGGTTCTTCTTTCGTTTTTCTGGTCTTTAGAGTCGTCTTTCTTCATCTCGCTTTTGTGTTTGAGTTTTGTTTCTTCATAGTGATTACTGTCTCAATTCATTATTGCGCTTTATCACTAGCTAATAAATTTAGGGCTTTGACTTAATTAAATTACAGTGATGTTTTAGTTTGGTTAGTCCATCAAACTCTGTTTTCATTTTGGCTGCTTGCTTAAAAATGGTTTTTGTGTGAAAGATTATGGGTCAGGTCCCATCCCAGGGTCTTTAGGTGATAGGTTGGTTTCTAGGTAACAAGGGGCCCAATTAGGGATTCAATTTGGGTCTGTGCAGACCCACTTGCTTGGTCATTTAGACCCGGGGTCTGCTTGGGTGGCTAAGGATAAAAACAGGGACAAATTGGGGTAGTTTAGGAAATGGGGTGAGGGAATCTTTCAAATAACAGATTAGGAAGCTTCCTGTGTAGCCTCTTGTTCATTAAGCCATCAGTTAGTTTGTGCTAGATTAATAATCAACTTTCTCTTGTAAGCCTTTTAGTTAGTGTTAATTGAGCCCGTTAATTAATAATTGAGGTGCGCCCTATTAGATAAAACAAGTAGCTATGGCCCTCCGAATGTAGTTAAATTAATCATTTTAATTTAGAATTGAGGTATGCTATGCCAAACAAAAATGACTATTGCGTGGCCCTCATTTAAGTAATCTTGTATTGATCCTTAGAATTCGAGGCGCGCCATTTAGCAAAATTCCATGGCCCTCGCAAAGTTGCAAAAGCATAGTTGCTTTAGGTGCGTTATTTTAATAATTTACCTTCCTAAACTCGGGTGCACATTTATGTGACCCAAATTCAAATCTCAACGTTAAATAAAATATGTTATGGACTGCGGGTGCATTTATGTGACGCGGTTCGAAACATATTTTAAATGACGTTGCAATCTTCCTTTAATTAATTAAATAAAAGCGGTTAAAGAGTTAAAATTGCACGTAGGTTCTAAAATGTTTTAAATCAGATAATAGGCCAATTATAACAGTTGAGCGACCGTGCTAGAACCACGGAACTCGGGAATGCCTAACACCTTCTCCCGGGTTAACAGAATTCCTTACCCGGATTTCTGGTTCGCGGATTGTAATACAGAGTAAACCTTTTCCTCGATTCGGGATTTGAACGGGTGACTTGGGACACCATAAATCTCCCAAGTGGCGACTCTGAATCTCTTAATAAAATAATCCCGTTTCGATTGTCCTTTAATTGGAAAAACTCCCTTTATTATACTCCCTTCCGGGGGTGTAGTGAAAAAAAGAGGTGTGACAGCTCTGGCGACTCTGCTGGGGATCAAGAACCCAAAATCTCTGGTTCAGGGTTCAGAATTCGAGCTTAGATGAATTGTTATATTTTGGCTTTATCTGTTATCTGATTTTATTACACGTTTGGGCCTAATGTGCTAAATGATGCTTTTACCGCTTTGATATTATCTGAACTGTATATAAACTGCTACGAAACCCTTCTCTTCTCATCTTCGGGGATGTGCTCGCTGGTCGAGACTCCCTATTATGTTAGTGTCATACCTTGAAATAAGAAAGAGGCTCGGACAAGTTACTAAGCCGGATGGCCTTTTGGTTCCCGGTACGTAGCCCCCTCCTCGACTCGAGTTGTCCGCTCGGGTACACAGTCTAGAACCTATACCCAAGTTTTGAACCTAGAATAACTCAGCCTCATGCCGGATCCCTAGTAGGAATGCTTGTTTCCATCATGTGCATTTGACTTAGGGGACTCAACACAGGGGTTGGGTCCGTCTAGGACAGGTGAACCCAAAATAACAGACCATCCTGATGCATCCTACTTGTGCATTTATCTGCTTTGGATTTGCATGCTGACCGACTTTTCGAATAAAAGGGGAGAGTTTTTAAAAAAAAGAAATAGCAGTGTGAGGGTTGAGAAGGGTAATCACCTGTTTTGAAAGAAAAACCCAATGTCCAAACGGTACTGAAACTCTGCCAAATTTTTGAGGAAAAGATGAAAAAAAAGAGAAGAGAAGGAAAAGGTTTTGTTTTCAAAAATAGTTGGTTTTGTTTTATTTGCCCGAACTACGCTAGTTTGATTCTCACAGGGCGTGGGATACGTAGGCAACCCCCATCGGGTCCAACTTCCCTTTTGCAAAACTAAGCCAAAAAGAACAAAATTTTATTTTTTTTCATGGTAAATAAGTAAGGTGATGCCATTCTTGTCGCAAATAGCCGAATGTCCCTAAAAGGGCGCCGGAAGGCTGTTTTTTGCAAGAACAATCACCTTTGGTCATTTTTAATTTAATTTGGGTCAGTTAGCGAGCACAGTCTTAAAATCTTCCTCCCCGAAGTGCTGAAAGGCCGTATTTGCAAAAACTGGGTTTTAGTTTGAAATAAACTTTTGAAAATTGGTGTTGTTTCCCTTGAGTCAAAATGAGTCATAGTTTTCTTTTAATCACCTTAATAAATGTGCAGGATGAGCACAATTCAAAATGAACCTTTTTCAATCATGAACAAAATCCCCTTGGAGTTGCATATGTGGTGGGATGATTTGGGTAAAGAAGGGCAAGACAAGGTCAAACAATATTTGGGAGGTCTTACCGATTTGTTGAAGATTAGGCCAAGGGGAGATATCATAAAGGCATTCGTTACATTTTGGGACCCGGCACACAACATGTTCCATTTTTCAGATTTTGAACTCACCCCGACTTTGGAAGAAATAGCCGGGTACATTGGGAGTGCTGAGGTTCCTTTAAGACACAAGTACTTGGTTGCTCCGAGAACCGTAGCTGTGCACAGATTCTTAGACTCACTAAAGATAAGCAGGGGGATCCACAACCCGGATTTGGCAGCTGGTTTTTGTACTCCACAATTTATATACCAGAGATATGGCCATATAGGAGGGTTCAACAATCCGGAAAACAAAATATGTAGCAAAGGGAACCGCCTCAAATGGGAAGAACATAGGTGTTTTGCTTTTATGGTGGTCTTCTTGGGACTTCTGGCGTTCCCCAGGAAAGATGGAAATATCGACATAAAAATAGCTGGGATTGTTAGCACTTTACTTACCCAGGCCAAAAGCACCCCTGCACCCATGATAGTAGCTGAAATCTTCCGCACTCTCACAGCCTGCAAAGCCGGAGGAGACTTCTTTGAGGGGTGCAAATTGTTGCTGCAAATGTGGATGATTGAACACCTATGCCATCATCCTCAATTCATGAGTTATGGGTAAACAGAGAAAACCTGCATAGAGGAATTTTATACGAGGATTGATGGGATCAGCCTGCCAGAAGGGGTCACAGGATGGATATCACACCTCCGTTCCGTCACTGCTAGCCAAATAGAGTGGACGTTTGGATGGTTGCATGTAGATGAGATCGTATATATGCCAGCTACCGGGCCTCACTTCCTCTTGATGGGTCTCAGGAGCATCCAGCCGTATGCCCCGTATCGGGTTTTGAGACAGCTTGGGAGATGCGAAATAGTGCCAAAAGATGAAGATCTCAGTGCCCAAGTAGTCGAGATTGGTCCCGATGGCCAGTTTCCTGAAGCAGCAGTCCGCCAGATTTGGTGCGAGTGTCAATACTTGGCGGCAAATACCTGTGTACGAGATCGATCCAAAGGAGAAGTTTCACCAGGGTACCATGCCTGGTATAGAAAGGAAATTGCGTTTGGGAGGCCAGCCAAAAGACCCCACCTTTAGGAATTTGTCGAGGCATCACAAGAACAGTGGGATTGGTTAGCCAAGGAGAATGAATATAGGGCCACCATAAGCAGGCTAGAAAAGCAACTCCAAGAACTTCGATTTGAAAATGGTTTGCATGCCGCGACGGATGAGGGTGAAAAGAAGAAAATAGCCAAAGAAAATGAAGCCTTACGAGCCCAAATTCGAGAAATAAAAATAGCAGCCAAAAATCCCGCCAGGAGCATAAAGGATGAAAAGCTCATAAAGAACCTTAGGCAGAAAGTGGATGAGTATGGATTTGATTTGAACAAAGCGGAGAATGAATTGGCCAGGACTGGAACACAACTGGCTTAGAATGCGGAAGAAAGAGCACGCCTGGTTAGACAGTTAAAAAAGCAATATGACAATGAGGTTGCGGGGTTAAAGAAAAGGGTCATCACTATCGAAAACAAAATGATCAAACAAGCCAAGGATTTTAAAGCTGAAAGGGAACACTGCTATGATCTTATGGCTCAGATGGAGGAAGAAATGCAAAAGCTGCAAAATCAACATCTCCACGACACTCAGGTATTAGAAGCCCGTAATCGGCAGGTCGGGCGTCTGCTTCAAGAGAAGGGTAGGATCAGAGAGAGGATCAGGGCCATTGCCGATTATATTGTTGTGAAGTGCCACATGTGAGGATATGACCCGTACCACTTGCGGCGGTGATGACATTTGACCGACAAATCATGAGAGATTTGGAGAGGCTCCAAGGGGATATTGCATATAGGCCCGTGGAGAGGCCGAATGATGCCCCGCGGGCCCCAAGAGTTTTCGAGGCATTAATGTATTCGTGATCTTTGCTTGAGTCTGTACTTTCCTGCTGTTGAAGTCTGATTTGAGTCTGTTAGTTCTTTTTTGAGTCTGTTAGTTCTTTTTTGAGTCCGTTAGTTCCTTTTGAGTCTGTATTTCCATCTTTTCAGAATTTGTTAGTTTCTTTTGAGTGTGTGAGTTTTTGAGTCATTGTAATCAAAGTATTTGCTTTTTATGAAAAATTAAAAATCCCCAAAATATTTTTGTTATTTATCTATATCCCCAAGAACTACGCTTGATCTGATTCATGCGGGGTCATGATACGTAGGCAACCTCCCTAGGATTCGACCGTAACCAAATGAAAAAAAAGAGAGAAAAAGAAAAGAAAAGGAAAAGAAAAGAGAGGAAAAACAAAAGAGAAAAGAAAAAGAAAAGAAAAAGAGAGAAAATAAGAAATCGTGAGAAGGAAGCAATGGCAAAACAAGAGAGGGAAATGAGAGAATAAAAACAAAGAGAAAGCAAAGACAAGAATGAAAAGAAAAAAGAAAGAAAAGAGGGAAAAAGAGAAGTTGCAAATGGAAATAAGGAAAAGCCGGGATGACGCAAGCAACCGATCAAATACATAATAGAAACGGTTAACTGCTTAGGTGCATTCATGCCCCAAAATGTGCGGTTACCAATCTGTTAAGGCCCTAACCGCTAACAAAATTGTTGTTGATGTACTGAGTCCAGGCAGGTGGTTAGTTGATTGGCATTCTGGCACCTCACTCCTACAACACCCGGTCCAAGGACAAGCTGAACATGGCCAACCAAGAACTAGAGGCGAGTATTGTCGACCCGTCAAAAGAGGTGGAAGAATTGGATGTTAATGCGATGAAAGAAGAGATGTATAAGATGAAGCAGCAAATGGCTGAAATGTACCAAGCCTGGGCAAAGGGGAATCCACCACCAGTTTATCCCGCCAACCCTGCTTATATCCCACCATTGGCTCAACCTCAGGATCCTCCTACTGTGAATTCATCCCCGGCCTTTCCCACCTACCAGCAATGCTATGGCACTGCCTCCCAAACACCACCAGCTCCACCACTCAAATAAGTCCCATACCCTCCTCCACCAATCATTCCTGTGTTTGTGGCACCTCGACCTGCTGCATTACATCGATCTTCCAGTGAGCCTCTGTTCTAGATTCACGACAACCACTATATCCAGCAGAACCTACCTTCAAAGTACCAGAACCATGTTCTCACACTCCTCATTTTGATCTCACGGCAGAAACTAAGAAGCCTTCTAAGAATACCGAGCAGGAGGAGATGATTAGGAAAGTCAAAAGCTTGGAGCAATCTTTCAGGAATATGCAGGGTCTAGGTGGTCAAGTAAGCGTGGTGTATAAAGACCTGTGTCTGTTCCCAGATGTTCAACTACCAGCAGGATTTAAGATGCCTAAGTTTGATTTATACGACGGGCATGGTGATCCGGTGGCACACCTGAGAGGGTTTTGTAGCAAGATGAGAGGAGTAGGCGGGAGAGATGAACTACTAATGGCGTACTTCAGTCAAAGTTTAAGTGGCTCAGCTTTGGAATGGTACACCCGACAAGATCATGGTCAGTGGTACACATGGGACGATCTGGCCCAAGCCTTCGCATGCCATTTTCAGTATAATCTTGAAATTGTTCCAGACCGTCTGTCATTGACGAAAATTGAGAAAAAGCCTGGGGAGAGTTTCAGAGAATATGGCTTCCGTTGGAGAGAGCAAGCAGCGGGGGTTGACCCTGCGATGAAAGAGAGTGAAATGGTTGATTATTTTTTGCAGGCCTTATAGCCCACTTATTTCGGTCACTTGGTGTCAGCGTTAGGGAAATCCTTTAACGAAGTGGTAAAAATGGGAAGCATGGTAGAGGAAGGACTCAAATCTAACAAAAGCATGAGTTATTCAGCAATCAAGGCGACCACCCAGGCCATCCAAAACGGCACTGGGGGTGTATTAGGAAAGAAGAAGAAAGAGGACATTGCAACAATTGAGTCAAGAACTTGGTCCAGGGGCCCATCACCTTACTATAACCAGCCTCAACCCACCACCAGCCTTACCCCCACACTCCATATAGCCCACCACAACACTACTACCCACCGCCAGATCCCCACTTCCCTGTCCATCATGCTCATACATACACTCAACCTCCTGCCCACGCACAATGGCGTGCGCCAACCCCACAGAATACCAACCCATCTCCACAAAATACCTATCCACCCCCAAGAACCTACAGAAATCCCCCTGGAGCAGGTTTCTGACCAAATCAAGCCTTCAAGAATGAGAGGTTGCAGAAGCAGAAGACTTTCACCCCACTGGGAGAATTGTATACCAGTATATTCCACAGGTTGAGACAGTTGGGTATGTTGAATTTGATTGAGCCTAAGCTGCCAAATCCCCCTCCAAGAAATCTTGACCACTTGGTGAGTTGTGAATATTGTTCAGGGGCCCCGGGGCATGACACAGAGAAATGTTGGAAATTGAAAATAGCTATTCAAGAGCACATTGATACCCATCGGATCGAGGTTCAGGCCCTGGAAGCGCCCAATATCAACCAGAATCCGTTGCCGGCCCATCACGAGACTAATATGATTGAGATAGTGCATAAAGGAGGAGAGCCTAAGAAGCCTTCAGAGACTGTAATGATGATCAGGTCCAGTGAAGTCAGGCCGAGTGAAAAGTTAACTAGTGGGAAGTCGTTGATCGAGATGAAAGGAACAGACAGTAAACCAGTTGTGGTAATTGAGAAAGAGTCCTCAAGCGGGGTTGCGGTGAAACGGGGAAAAGCAAAAGTAGTGGTACCAGGGGCAGCAAACAAGCCTGTTGTAGTCGTGGAGGGTGCTCGCACGGAGCCTGTTATTATCAAACCAGTAACTTAGCTACCAATAATCAACAGCAAGGCCGTCCTTGGAATTATGGCCGAATGACAATGACTTACAAAGGGAAAGAGGTTAAAGAAGAAGTCTGTGAGACCCATGGTCTAACTCGCTCGGGGAGATGCTTTGCCCCCGAGGAGTTAAGAAAAGCCAAAACCGCCAAAGATAACCCAGTGTTAGTGAAGAAAGTTGTGACCGAAGAAGAGGCAGAGGAGTTCTTGAGGAGATGAAAATGCAGGACTATTCTATTGTAGAGCAGTCGAGGAAGACCCCTGCCCAGATTTCATTGCTCTCATTGTTAATCCATTCGAACGAGCACCACCGGGCGTTTATGAAAATCTTGAACGAGGCCCACGTTCCTGACAAGATCTCTGTAAACCATCTGGAAAAAATACCAAACAAGATTTTTGAGGTAAACAGAGTCACTTTTTCTGATGATGAATTGCCCATGGAGGGTACTGAGCATAATAGAGCCCTTTATCTTACGGTGAAGTGCGAAGATTTCGTGGTTACCCAGGTATTGATTGATAATGGTTCCAGCTCCAATATTTTCCCTCTCTCCACCCTGGACAAATTGAAAGTGGACAATGAAAGAATTCAAAAGAACAGTATTTGCGTTCGAGGGTTCGACGGTGGAGGGAAAGATTCAGTCGGGGACATAGTGCTGGAGCTGACAATAGGACCAGTTGAATTTACTATGGAATTTCAGGTGTTGGATGTGGCAGTTTCTTACAATCTTTTGCTAGGCCGACCCTGGATTCATGTCGCCAAGGCAGTGCCATCTACCCTGCACCAGATGGTTAAATTTGAATGGGACAGACATGAAATTGTAGTGAACGACGAGGATGGTTTGTGTGCCCAGAATGATGCCATTATACCCTTCATCGAAGTTGAAGACGACAAGGGGCCGTGGGTCTATCAGGTTTTTGATACAGTATCAGTTGAAAAGATCCCAGAAGGGGAATGTGTTCCAATTCCGAAGGTAGCAGCCGCATCAGTCATGGTGGTTTCTGAGATGTTGAAGAATGGCTTCGTACCCGGCAAGGGTTTGGGTGCGTTTCTGCAAGGTATCGTACAACCGGTGTCTCTTCCCAAAAACTTGGATACCTTTGGTTTGGGGTTCAAGCCTACAGCTGCAGACATAAGGCGAACCAGAAAGTTGAAACAGAGGGCATGGGTTCTTCCAAAGCCTGTCCCACGTCTCTCCCGATTATTTGTCAGGCCTGGTACCAAAAAGCGCCCAGTAACAATAATGCCCGATTATGTGGTTGGTCCAGATAAGGAGTTGCTTGAAAGGTTTGAAACGTTGTTCGACGAGGTGAATATGGTGGAAGCTGGAGAGGGATCGAGCAAGGCAGATGTGCAATTTGTGGGGTCCAGTGCAAAGATCAACAATTGGGAAGCTACTCCTCTTCCTACTCGGAGGGAGTCTTGGTAGTCAGCTTTGATTTTTCTTTCAGTTTAATCCGGATTATTCCAGGGTTGTAATTCAAATTCTATTTTCCGTCCGTTTGGATGTGTTAAACCTTGTTATCTTTAATTTCAATGAAATGCAATTTCCCTTCTTTTTCATTCCTGATAGTTTTTTTTTGTTTTTTTTTTCTTTCTTGTACAATCCTTTTTATGCTGGTTTCAGTGACATGACATGCATAAGGAATCTCCGGCCCAGTCTTAAAAGCCAATCTAATTCTGAAATAATAATACAAGAAATTGAGTGTGATGATGAAGTGGAATATGATGATGAGGCCTTTGAAGAGATCAGTAAAGAATTAAGCCATTTTGAAGAAAAACCCAAACCTAACCTGAATGATACAGAAGCAATCAACTTAGGGGATCAAGATAACGTCCGGGAAACTAAATAAGTGTCCATCTTGAACCACAACTCAGAGAGGAGATAATTAAAGCACTGCTCAAGTACAAATATGTTTTTGCATGGTCATATGACGACATGCCGGGTTTAAGCACTGACTTGGTGGTTCACATATTGCCCACTGACCCGGAATTCCCCCCTGTCAAGCAGAAACTGAGGAAATTTAAAACTGATATGAGTGTGAAAATCAAAGAAGAGGTCACCAAGCAGTTTGATGCAAAAGTCATTACGGTCACGCGGTATCCCACATGGTTAGCCAACGTTGTGCCTATGCCGAAGAAGGATGGTAAGACCAGGGTGTGCGTTGATTACCGTGATCTCAACAAGGCGAGTCCAAAGGATAACTTACCACTGCCAAACATCCATATATTAATTGATAATTGTGCCAAACATGAGATTGGTTCTTTTGTGGATTGCTATGCGGGCTATCACCAGATCTTAATGGATGAAGAAGATGCAGAAAAGACGACATTCATTACGCCATGGGGAACGTACTGCTATCGGGTCATGCCATTTGGTTTGAAAAATGCTGGGGCAAC
>NW_017673519.1:0-6083 GCF_001879085.1 Nicotiana attenuata | reverse complement strand
GAGACATTTTCATAGTAACTCTTGCTTGACATTGATTAGTTGCACTTCATCTCATTATCTGGTAACATTTCACTCAATTCATCTTTGTTTAATTGTGTAATTTCATTTTATTTTCATATTACTTAACTTGTAGTTCTTCTCCTCCCCATATTTCTCTAATTGTTACATTAAGTTAGTTTAAATGGCAAATTTTGTGGACTTGGTGAGTATAATGGACTGGGTAATTGATTAGGGACCCTAATTAGGTAAAAATTTGAACTTAAAAGCAAAATATGATGAACCCTAACTCAGTGCCATGTCTGGGCACACACCGCGGATCGCGGTCATTTCTGTGCGGTCCGCGGTGCCATCTGTGTGTCCAAGTGACCTATGCCCAGTGCGGCCGCACTACATTTTGTGCAGTCCGCACTAGCCCAGTGCGGCCGCGGTTGGTTTTGTGCGGACCGCACTGGTGAGATTCAGAGAGCTTGTTTTTGGGGCCCTATACCTGTGCGGACCGCAGTCAATTGTGTGCGGTCCGCCGTGGCCTCAGTGCGGCCGCAATACCATTTTGTGCGGTCCGCACTGGGTAATTCCTGCAACTGTCTGCAACACTGTGTTTCTGTTCTGCAATTTATTCTGCTGCAATAATTTGAACTGCCTTGATTCATACTAACAAATACATTGAATGATGTTTGCAGACAATGGTGAGAAAAGGCTCAAAACAACCGGGAAAAGGAGAACCTTCCCGGGGAGGGAAGAAGAAGATGGTAAAATTCACTCCCCAAGCTCGGGAAAACATAAAAAAGATCAGGAAACTAATTAAAGCTGCAGACAGATCTGCTTCCCATTCTTCGGGGAGTGAGTATCAACCATTCAGGGACATTTCTTCAGACTCCATGCCAGAGTATGTTGAAGACTGGCCGGAGAGATTCAAGCTGAGAGATACCCCTCCACAATTACCACTGCCCAAGCACCAGAGCATATTCCCACTGAGTCGTCTGAGGGCTCAGCAGCCGGCAGTGGTGATTACTCCACCTCTCCCACAGCTTCATTATGCGGGGAGGGTGCAGTCGGAGGTGAGGAGGAAGTACAAGGGGATGAGGAGATAGCTGAGGGTGGTGAGCCTCAGGTGGGAGGCATTGCCCGAACTAGGAAGCCGGAGGTTTGGCGGGATAAGTTCGTGAGTGAGGTAGCGTACCACAAGTTTAGGGAGTGGTGGCCAGTGAGAAAGTTGATACCGGAGCGGAGTTTCATTGACAATGATCTATTACCCTACAACCCTGACGTGCAGAGACAATTCAGAACTAGAGTAGGTTGAGAACTGTTTATGGAGAAATGTGTAGATGCCAACGAACACATGGTCAAAGAGTTCTATTGCAATGTAGCCCACATAAAAAAGGGCTCCAAAGTGACCAAAGTTCGTAACAAGAAAGTGTTGTTTGATGGGAGATACCTTAATGAATATATGGGTTTCAACGAGGAGGATGAGACTCTTTATATGGCAAAGTTGGAGATGGGCGAGGAGGTCCGCCCATGGTTAGCTCAGTACCTGGCAATCCTAGGTACTATTCCTGAGTGGTTGACTGCTGGGGTGAAAATCTTGAGGAGGACCCTAAACTTTGAGGCTAGGGGATAGGAGACCTTTGTTTGCAGCCGGTTGGACCCTACTACACATGATCAGACTCTTTCTCTCCACCGGGCTGTGTTGGTTGCTTCAATTATGGCGGGGTACCCCATAAATATGGGGAATGTGATGTCCCGCATTATTTCGTTAGTGGGAGTGGAGCATGACCGGAACTACCCTTTCCCGAGCACTCTCATCATGTACTTTCGGGACTTGGAGGTGGCCAAGAAGCCTTATGACGTCAAGGTCAAGGCAACAACCCTGTTCTCCTGGTATAGCTTGAAGGGGAATGACAACCCCAAGGACAAGAACTACAAAGCCCCTACTTCTACCCCAACTGGCCAGTCTGAAGAGCCAATTGTGGTAGAGGTCCCTGCTGAGCCCACTTCCATTGCTGCTGATTTGCCTTCCGGACCTTCCACATCTTCAACCATTCCTCCTGTCCCTTCCACATCAGCAGGCCCGGAGATCCCATCTTCCTGGGCTTACCCTATCACTGCCCACCGATTGAGCCAGACGCTTCAGAATATCAACAACTGGATGTATACTGCTTCATCCAAGTTGTCCACCTTGACCACCACCATTGCAGCTCAGTCGGCACCTCAGCCAACACAAGTCCCACAATCAATCGAGGATGCTTTGAAGGAAATTCTTGAGAACCAGAAGAAAATCCTCAACACTCAGGATGCATTGGCAAAGGCAGTTGATTCGCATAGCAAGGCTCTCAAGGAGCTTGCTAAGGAGCATAAGAAGCTGCGAAGGACACAGGCTTCCAAGGAGTCCGTGAAGGAGTTGCGAGCAGATGTTGACAAGTTGAAGGCCGACCAGCTGCCTTTAGACCTTTTATTTGAGGATCCAGTTCCAGCAGCTGAGCCACAGCCGGAGCAGACCCAGAGGCCTCCAAAGAGGAGGAGGACGATCCCTAGAGAAGATGATGCCATCATCCAGTTGGCGGACCCACCGGAGGCCTCCTCCAGTCAGCCACAGGATGTACTAGTTTCAGAGCCTGTCGAGGTCCAGGCCCAGGTCCCATTAGCAGCAGAGCAGACCACCGAGGACCAGTCTAAGGTCCCCGAGAGCACAATGGACCCAGGGACCACAGATGATCCGATGCAGACAGACACGGCTTAGGGAGCCCTCTATATCCTTTTTCTCTCTTTTTGGAGCTTATTTTGATTAGTTGGCATTAAGGACAATGCCAGCTTTTATTCGAGGGGGTGCGCCCTTCATTTTTGTTTTTGGATGACTGTATATATTGATACCATTTTATGCTTTCTTGATTTTCATTTGGTCTGTATATAAATTTATATTTAGTTACTTTAATCGCACTTTTTATCTTTCCATTGGTCTGTATATAAAGTTACATTTCATTGTATATATTCATCCCGTCTATTGTATATTCAACTCCCCCCTTGTATATATTTATTCTATTTTCCGCAAAAATTCTTCATTTTTAGCTACTTATTTGTGATTCGTAGCTTCTTGTTTTTGAAATTTACAATAAGTTTTTGGTTTTCTTAATGCCACAGTTCTTTCCAAAAGTGGAGTGTTGTGTGAACCGGGTGGATCTTCCCAATGATAGATGACGTGACAACCTTCTTAAGGGTTTGAGTTCGTTTTTCTTTTTGTTTTTAGTAGTGGTAGTTAAGGGTACCTCAAGCAAAGCTTCACTTGGGCCTAGCACATTTGCCTTTGATCTTATGGTTAAAAGCAAATTGTTGTGTTTAGGATGGTGAAAGTCGTGGCCTTGAGACTCTTGTGTTGACCGATAATCATCAAGTGGTTTTTCGGGACCATTGTGTGCTCAAATCGTATCTAAGGTCGTTGTGGGCCCGACTCTATGTCTTTAGCAATCCCCCAGCCTGTGTGGTGAGTGATTGAATTATGAGTCCAAGTCCCGAGCCATTGGTCTAGAACTTGCCCTGAATGTTTGTTGAGGCGAAATCCTAAGTGAATTTTGACTTGAGGCGTGACTATAGGCTCTCCTTGATCCAAATGATAGATTGAACCCCATAGCCTACCAATGATAAGATCCCTAGTCAACCCTTTTGAGCCTTAGACCTTTTTCTTTCAAGAACCATGATACAAGCCTATACCCGTTCTAAAAGATACCCTCTCTTGGCACCCAAAACTTTCCTTTAGCACATGGTAAAAGTATAAGTTTGGGGGGGAGAGACGAGGATTGTAACAAAGTGGTAAAAGACACAAAAGTGAAGAAAAGGAAAGGCAATGAAAAAGAAAGAAAAGCAAAAAGACAAAAAGAAAGTGCAATGTGAAAAAGAATGAGAAGGGATTCAAGAAAAGCAATGAAAAAGGAAGAAATGTGTGGAAAGTTGAAAAAGGAGAAAAGGTTTGAAATGCATAAGAAAGAGTGACAATGTGTCACTCTAACCCCTTAGAAAGAAGTGAAATGACTCAAAGAGTCAAGTGAATTGTGCCAAATGAATCAAAAGAAGTGCTTAAGGGAAGATGGAACCCACTTGAACAAAAACATGACCTACCCTAAACCAAAAGCCTTCACAATGACTTCACAAAAAGCCCTATATGATCTTGAGTTGAATGAAGCTTACATTAGTGGATACTTACATAAGGGGCAAGCATATGGTACCTAGAGCCAGACTTGTGACCTTTCCTTGAGAGAGATGAGTGAATTCCCATTAACCTCGTTTTGTGTGCCACTATTCTAAAGATTAGGTTTGCTTAGGGAGAGTTGAGGATGTGTGAGTTTGGGTTCCACAATGACCAAAGTAATTGAAAGAGTTCTTTGATGTGTTGAGTCAACTCTTGATGCTCTTGTGTCGCACTTGATCCATTGTTTTCAAAGGTTAAATGTTGTTAATGATTCATTTGTATTGAGGGCAATTGTTAGTCCCAATTGAGGCTAGTTGAGGTTACTTTAGGATAGCTGAAAATTCTTGGATTTTACCTCAAGGGGTGGGTCTTATTTTGCTTGCTTGAGGACAAGCAAAAGCTTAAGTTTGGGGGAGTTGATAACTAGGGATTTTGACGTGTTTTATGCCCCTTCTTGCTTACGCTTTGAGTATAAATTCTTACAAAATAGATCCAAAATGCTCATAAGTTGTGCTTGATTGCAGGTTTGATCAACAAAATGACGAGATGTCAAATATCGGATCAACAAGGAGTGAAACCTGCACAAGTATCAAAGACAAAGAGAACTCAGGACAAACTAGCCTAGTGCGGCCGCAATCCATTCTGTGCGGTCCGCACTAGGGAGATTCAGAGAACTGGCAAATCAAGTGTTAAGCAGTGCGAGCGCAGTGGAGATTGTGCGGTCCGCACTGAAGACTCCGCGGCCGAACTACCATTCTACGCGGCCCACGGAAGCCAACTTCAGAGAGATGTCCAGAGCCTACCATCAAGCCTATGCAGTCCGCGGTCGACTCTATGCGGACCGCGCTAGCTGCCTCCGTGGCCACGGTCCATTCTGCGCGGTCCGTGGAGCCTGAGTTCAGAGAAGTGAATTTGAAGAGTCAAAAGCCTAGTGCGGCCACAATTCATTTTGTGCTGCCCGCACTGACCCCGCAGGGGTATTTTTGTCCAGTTTTTCTAGCTTAGTATAAATAGAACATTTTTCCATTTTTAGGGTAACCGGTTATTATCAGAAATTAGCTGCGCTCGTGAGAAGCTATTTTGTAGCCATTTTAGGTATTTTAACGTAGATTTAGCAGTTAAATCATCATCTTTACTTTAGTAATTTAATATTATATCTTTCTCTTAATCTATTTCTTTGATTTTATCTTCAAGCATGAGTAGCTAAACCCATTAGCTAGGGTTATGACTCAATCCTAGTGTGGGTAATTGATGGGTGTTGTGATTTAAGGTTAGGGTGTTTGTTATTTGAGTCAATTTTATGGTTTAATTTATGAATTAGTGGTTGCAAACACTAGTTTTTGCTAAGTTGACTTGGCTCTTCTTGAGAAAGAGAGCCTAAGTCTCCAAAATTGACTCAACAAGGAATTGGGATGGACTCAAGATATTTGATAGTCCCAATTAAAGGGTTAAACCTCGAGAGAGTAATTACCCGACTTGAACCCCAGTTGCTCGGGCAAACATGCATACCCAATTGGTCTCGAGAGAGTCAATTGGGCAAAATCACTCTTTCTACCGAGAGGTGTAGAGTGGGTAGTATTGAGCAATGGTTATAACATATTTCCCCAATCATGTCAATCGTGCCTTAGATGCAATTACCCGTCAATTAGCCACCTAGGTGAAGGTCACTACCCTAGTGCCTTTTAAACCATTAGATACAGTT
Organism: Nicotiana attenuata; assembly: GCF_001879085.1. Taxonomy (NCBI): domain Eukaryota; kingdom Viridiplantae; phylum Streptophyta; class Magnoliopsida; order Solanales; family Solanaceae; genus Nicotiana; species Nicotiana attenuata. The sequence continues at coordinate 204 of NW_017673519.1, read as the reverse complement.
TGTAGCAATTTACTCTTAGTCTAATTTAGTTGCAATTATAATTTGTATTTTGATCATAGTAGAATATAAAGAAAACCCAAAAATGAATAGAAGACCAATTATGAGCATACACGCAATCCTAAGCTAAATAGATACTCGACTCCAATCCTAGCTCCCGGTGGATTCGATCCCGACCCACAAATCGGGTAAAAGCTATTGCGACCC
>NW_017673518.1:126671-131805 GCF_001879085.1 Nicotiana attenuata | reverse complement strand
CAACTGTTGTATTTGATTTTGTCTGATTTCAAAACATGTTCTAGCTTATGTGCTTTTATTAGTAAACCGCTTTTATTTCTATTTTTAATAAGAATTGCAACGTCGTGAAAATGCGCCTCGAACCATGTCGCACCAGTGCACCCGTGATTGTTAACACATTTCGACTTCGTTGAGATTTGGATTTGGGTCACATAAATGTGCACCGACATTTAAGAAGGTAATATTATTAAAATACGCGCCTAAAGAGACTAACGTATTATTATTTGGGGAAGGCCGTGAAATTCGCTAAACGGCCCATCCCGAAGTCTAAAAATTAATGTAATATTTATTGAAGGCCTCATAATTTGTGTGTTTTTGTTTGGCGAGGCTTGTCTCATTTATTATTCAAAGGCAAAACTAAAAAAACAACTATGGTTCTCTATTTTTACTTGTCTCTAGTAATGGAGGAAAGTCCTACTTAATTTATTATTGGACTAAGTGGTAATTATGCACCGCAGTCCAGCCATTGGGCTCTAGGATAAGCCCAACGAGGGAAAACTACACCCAGGTCTGCATGATTCCAACTGGGCCATCAAACTGCCCTGGTCCAGGCCCAAACGAGGATGGAGTCAAAACTGGGCCTGGGCCTACGCCAAACCAATCAAAGTCTCAAATCACCAAATGTGAATCTACTGAGTGACTTCAGGCTATTTTAATTGTATTCAATGACTTATACGAGGGAGAACAAAGTATACTTATTTACTTGCCTACTGGTGAGTTCCTAGATGTCACTAACGGTGAAAAACAAACCAGAGGGAAGCATCATATTACATGTTACACGCAATGGACGTGACTGATGCACTAGAGTGGTCATCAATTACAATAGACTGTTACAGTTGTGCAAGCTCAGCATGAATAGTGCAAATACCCTGGCGTAATATTAACATGCCTATTCGAATTAATACAACGGGACTGCAGTTCTAAAAATAAAAAAAGGCTCATATTCAGGATTTCTAGTTCTAACATTTATATGCGGTATCCAGATATTGGGAACGTGAACTACAATCAATTCTAAATGTCTCAACAGTATCGAAAGCAGTCCAGTCCAGTCTCAATTATACAGTCCAGGATTTACACACATACAAATCGATTTTACACTATGCTGTACAATTAAATCTAACGCCTATTTAACTACCAACACACCACAGTCCAGGCAGCATATTTCAGGATCAAATAGGTGAGTAATTGTATTCCATTTCAAGCTCAAAGTTACAGCAGAGCAGATTCAAACGTGTACCTGGTAATTGCAAATAAGAAGAGGAAAAGATCAGCAGCAGTAACAGTTCTCAACAGCAGCCCAGGAATAAGTTCAAAATCCAGTAACAAATCAGTCAACACAGCAAGTTCGGGAACAGATTCGAAATTCCAGTGATAGACCAAACACAGCAACAATTTCGAGCACTGATGTAACCCAAAACCAACTTGACTACTCAAAATCAAACTACAGCAACTCAAATAGACCCCAACGACTCTCTTTGCAGTAACTTTCAAATATAGAACAGAACACTGAGAAAAACCAGATTTTTTCTGATCCTAATGTCAATATAACAGTATTATTTTGAGGGAATTTTAGGCTCCCAGAACTGGTAGAATGCCTTTTTTTTTTGGGGGTTTAGATGGCTGCCAAAAAACTCCTTTCACAAGGCAAAAGAGTGCCCATTTATAAGTGAACTTAGGGTCCAATTTCAGATTTTCATTTCAACCCTTAGTCCCTATCTCAATTCTATTTTTTTACCCCTTATTTTCTTAGCTTGTTACACAAGTAACTACCCTAAGTTTACTGAAACCTGCACTATAGTCCATCCTAGGAGGTTCTATACCCAATACAATTCCTATTCTGCCCTCACTTCACTTCAACAATTACCAAATTTGATTAAACTACCCTTTTTCCATGCCTAAACTACCCTTAGCACTCTCTGAAATTACTACCAAAACCCAAACAAGACCCCAAAATCTATTTTGCAATTATTAACCCTCGACCCAAATCTCAACTCACCAATTAACATCATCAGCTATAGCCAAATCCACCTAAACTAAGTATTGAACTAGAGAAGTACTGATTACTGGGTAAACAAAATTAATCCAGAACTTATCAAAACAAATTAACGAAGAATTAGACTAATAATCACAACTAAAATCAGAAACTAGCACAGATTAGAACAAACAATCAAAACCTAACACATAATCCAGCACAGAATTGGCGAGAATCAACACAAAAGATTGAACCTAGGAATTAAAATTACAGCATCAATTCACACAAGAAATGATCGAACAAGGAAGGACTAAACTTAGATTACTTGAAATAAAACTATACCTAAACCAATGACCAAATCGCCAAAACAGTTTCATGAGCCAAAACAGTCATGGAGTTACTATAAGAGAAAAGAAGAAAAACAGAAAAAAAAAAAAAAAAAAAACAAACGGAGCGAACTCACCGATATGATTCTAGGGTTTTGCTGCCTCGTCGACTCAAAGTTCGACCAGCTCCGGCGAGATTCGAGACAAGTCGCTATGGGGGTTGGGTAGAGGAGGCTTGGGCGGTTTTGTAATGTAAATTTGGGTTAATTTGGGACAACTGATGTCGTGGCCGGAAAACTTTAAACCGTTATTCGAAGGGTTCGGCGTTGATTCGAGGGAAACCAAGGGCAGGGTTGGAAAGAGGGGAGCGAGGAGAACCGGTGGTGTAATTTTGGTTGCATTTGGGACTGGTAGTGTCATGGCCGGAAAATGTTCCGGCGAAGATTCGAAGGGCTAGGCTAAGTTTTGAAGGGAGCTGTTTGCAGATTCGAGGTGAGGGAGAAGAGAGTATCACGGGGTGTTAATTTGGGGTCATTTGGAGCAACGCCGCCCCCGGCGGCAATTTCTGGCCGGCGAAGCTAGGGCGGAGGACGGCGGAGGGAGGCGGGGCAGCGGCGGTGTTATGCCGATGAGTTTAGGGTCTCTGAGGGATGGGGTGAGAGAGGGGTGACGAGGGGGTAGGGGGTGCGTTTGGACATATATATATGAAGTGACCCTAGCTTCCTGGCCGTTAGATCGTGAAACCTCGACGGCCAGGATTGATTAGGGCCAAAACGGTGTCGTTTGGTGGGGTAGGGGAGACGGACCAGGTCACCAGGGTTGGGCTTGGGTCTTTCAGGGTTATTTCATTTGGGCTCAGCCATTTTGGCCCAAAGACCAGTCCAATTAAGATCATTTTTTTATTTTTCTTTTTCCCTTTTATTTCTTTTATCTATTTTTGTATTTTTGTATTTTTTCTGATTTTGTAAAATGCTAAAACAAAGCAAAGACCTAATTACACTATTTAACTCCTAAAATTACTTAAAACTCTATTTAAAGACAAATGCAATAATTAACAATGCAAAGAACTATTTTCTTGCAATTTTCTTTACATTTTATTCTAAAACTAATTAATACTAAAATTGTGAAATTAAATCCCTAAATGCCAATGCATATTTTTGTATTTTCATATGGATTAAAATGCACAAATAAAAATGCAACAATTACCGAAGAATGCCACAAAATTCACAAAAATTTATAAAATACTAGGAAAATTGTTTTGTTTGAAATTTTGGAAATTATTGCTTAGGGCAAAAATCACGTGCTCACAGCTGCCCCTCTTTGCCCGGAAACACGAAGAGTTTTCGTGCAAAGACAAGTGAGCAGAAATGAACGATTTTTGCCCGTTTGCATATTCCGTGTGAAGCATTTTTTGCAAAAGCTTGACCGCACCCTGCTTCAGAGGTTGCCTACATATCCCGGGCTAAACAGGAATCAGGTCAGTGTAGTTCGGGAAGGTTTGGTAGCTGGGGCTACCAGGAACTGTGATTTCCCTGCTGTTGATACTGCTACTGCTCGCTGACCTCCTTATTACACCATGTCAAAATAAAAAGAAGCTAGCCTAAGCTATGAGTTACAAAAGGTCCTATCTATGTCTTCAAACTTGCTCTTGTGTTGCCTTGAATCTTGTATTCTTCCGATGGAATCCTTGTTGTTGCCTTGCATTATGATCGGAGAAGTTTTGCCATTCTTCCGAGCGATGCTTGACTGCTGAAATTTGAAATATATGCCTCTATTCTCCAGGCGGGCTCCTGATTGCTGACGCTTGAAAAGTATTCCCTTGTTCTCCAGGTGGGCTCCTGACTGCAATGCTTGAAATGTATTCCCTTGTTCTCCAGGTGGGCGCCTGACTGCTGAATTTGAAAAGTATTCCCTTGTTCTCCAGGTGGGCGCCTGACTTCAACAAAATAAACAACAAAGAAAATTTCTGCCCCAGTTTGGTAACGGGGTACAGCACGTTATCAAATATAAAAAATTAAAAGCTAAAATTGGATTGTACTTCCCTTGTTCTCCAGGTGGGCGCCTGATTGCTAAAACTTGAAATGTATTCCCTTGTTCTCCAGGTGGGCGCCTGACTGCTGAAACTTGAAAGTATTCCCTTGTTCTCCAGGTGGGCGCCTGATTGCTGAACTTTGAAATGTATTCCCTTGTTCTTCAGGTGGGCGCCTGATTACTAGACTTGAAATGTATTCCCTTGTTCTTCAGGTGGGCGCCTGATTGCTAGACTTGAAATGTATTCCCTTGTTCTCCAGGTGGGCGCCTGACTTCAACAAAATAAACAACAAAGAAAATTTCTGCCCCAGTTTGGTAACCGGGTACAGCATGTCATCAAATATAAAAAATTAAAAGCTAAAATTGAATTGCACTTCCCTTGTTCTCCAGGTGGGCGCCTGACTTCTAAACTTGAAATGTATTCCCTTGTTCTCCAGGTGGGCGCCTGACTGCAACAAAACAACGAAAATTTTCTGCCCCAGTTTGGTGGCTGGGCGCATCATGTTACCAAATGTTACTAAAATTTGAAAGCTAAAATTGAAATGTATTCCCTTGTTCTCCAGGTGGGCGCCTGATTGCTAAAACTTGAAATGTATTCCCTTGTTCTTCAGGTGGGCGCCTGATTACTAAAATTTGAAATGCATTCCCTTGTTCTTCAGGTGGGCGCCTGATTGCTAAAATTTGAAAGTATTCCCTTGTTCTTCAGGTGGGCGCCTGATTGCTAAAACTTGAAATGTATTCCCCTGTTCTACAGGTGGGCGCCTGA